>NC_090190.1:9307760-9407760 GCF_024679245.1 Pseudorasbora parva
TCGTTATCCTGTAAAAGTGTAATCTCTTTAATCTTGTGTCTGGGAAAAGCCTGGCTGGAGTCCTGAGAGATAGCTGTGTAGGGAGAGATCAGACCAAGACACCAGAGGGATTAATGTCTTACCCCAAAAAGGCCCAAACACCATCAAAGATAAGGAACAGTCGGAGGGAAATGGAAATGCTGGGACTTGTGTGGCCATGAACCCGGCTGCTTCTGACACACAGAGCGCTCTCCTAATGGCTTTGTTATACTGATGAGACGGCAGACGTATTGTCCATATTCAGACTCGTTTTAATAACTGCAGCATCCCGACCATCAGCGGCTCTCACACAGAGTTGAAGCACTTGCTAAGACTTGGGTTTATTTTGTAATATATTATAGTTGATTTTTTTTCTGTACCAGTATAGTCAAAATGAAATAATATTTACAAAAGATTAAATGCATGGATCGTTCAAAATGGTTTCTAGCATATTCTTTCTTTACAAACCACTTTTAAAGGGATAGTTCACTTTAAAATGAAAATTCTGTCATTCTTTACTACCCCTCAAGTTGTTTCAAACATGTATGAATTTCTTTCTTCAGCTGAAAACAAGGGAAGATATTTTAAAGAATGTCAATAACCAAACAGTTAACTGGAGCTGTTGTCCGCATTTTTGATAATTTTCACAAAACTTCCATGGCCCCAGAATATTTTTGTATTAATATCTGAACACACACACACACACACACACACACATGTTGGTCTATGTGGTTTACAGGGACTCTCCATAGGCGTAATGGTTTTTATACTGTACAAACCGTATTTTCTATCCCCTTACACTGCCCCTGCCCCTAAACCTACCCATCACAAGAAACATTCTGCATTTTTACTTTCTCAAAAAAACATCATTTAGTGTGTTTTTAAGGCCATTTGAATTATGAGGACATTTGATATGTCCTCATAAACCACATTTATAGTGTAATACCAGTGTAATACCCATGTAGTTATACAAATTTGTGTCCTCATAAACCACATAAACAGGCTCACACACACACACACACACACACACACACACACACACACACACACACACACACATGTATATATATAAGGGATCATTTTGCAGAAATGACTGCTTCAGTGCAGCATGGCATGGAGGCGATCAGCCTGTGGCACTGCTGAGGTGTTATGGAGGCCCAGGATGCTTCGATAGCGGCCTTAAGCTCATCCAGAGTGTTGGGTCTTGCGTCTCTCAACTTTCTCTTCACAATATCCCACAGATTCTCTATGGGGTTCAGGTCAGGAGAGTTGGCAGGCCAATTGAGCACAGTAATACCATGGTCAGTAAACCATTTACCAGTGGTTTTGGCACTGTGAGCAGGTGCCAGGTCGTGCTGGAAAAAAAAACCTTCATCTCCATAAAGCTTTTCAGCAGATGGATGCATGAAGCGCTCCAAAATCTCCTGATAGCTGCATTGACCCTGCCCTTGATAAAACACAGTGGACCAACACCAGCAGCTGACATGGCACCCCAGACCATCACTGACTGTGGGTACTTGACACTGGACTTCAGGCATTTTGGCATTCTACCAAGTCTTCCTCCAGACTCTGGCACCTTGATTTCCGAATGACGTGCAAAATGTGCTTTCATTCGAAAAAAGTACTTTGGACCACTGAGCAACAGTCCAGTGCTGCTTCTCTGTAGCCCAAAAGTGGCTTGACCTGGGAAATGCAGGGCTTGACATTAACTTTACTTTATTTTGACATTAATTACTAGCCATTCAGCATTTTCACTGGCCACAATTTTGCTGTTTGGAAATTACATTTTAAATGATTAAAGATGACTTTGGCATGCTTCAATTACTTGATTTTGATTTATTTGACCTGATTTAGAAGATTTAAAACCCTTTCAAACTTTCAAATACAGAGTGACCACCCAAATCAGGACTACATTGTGTATCAGCTCAGCTAATATGTGCAGGTGGGCAAGGGGTGGGCAATATGAGCATAGGCTAATATGAGAAATTTAATATGATATGTCATTTTAGTTAGGCTATATAAAAGAACAAATAAACACATTACAAAAACAATAGTATATTATATAAAATATATATATATATATATATATATATATATATATATATATATATATATATATATATATATATATATATGTAGCAAAGTTCGATATGATAAGGAAGGAAGAGGACAAGGGGTCGGCTGGACGGTTGATGCTGTATCTTTATTAAACTCAATATCTTTTCAACACACACTGTGGTGTGGTATCTCAGTAAACAAACGATCGCTCAGTCACTTCCGGGTCGGCACTTCCGGCTTCCGGTAACTCAGTCTCTGTAAGGGGGGTTTGGCATCAACCGTCCGGGCTCTCTCTCTCCTCGATCTCCGGTTCCACTGATGTTTTATCCCCTCTCCGCGCTCATTACTAGAACAAGAGACAGGTGTTATTAATCTGCTTCCAACCCACTCACGTACCGCTTGTCCCGCGGCTCTCTCTCCCGCTGCAGACCTCGCTGAACCACGCCCCCCTTGCCACATACCCCCACCGCCCGACTCAGGCCGGGGAGCCGTCCGGCCTGCAGCCCCCCCCCCCCCATTTCTGGAGAGGAAGTCGGCCACAGCCATCTGAGCACCCGGCCTGTGGACCACCTGGAACTTAAAAGGCTGAAGAGCTAGATACCAACGAGTGATCCGCGCGTTGGTATCCTTCATGCGGTGGAGCCATTGGAGAGGAGCGTGGTCCGAACAGAGGGTGAACTCCCGCCCCAGAAGGTAGTAGCGGAGGGTGAGAACGGCCCACCTGATGGCAAGGCACTCTTTTTCGATGGTGCTGTACTTAGCCTCTCTCTTCGAGAGCTTACGGCTAATGTACAGCACCGGCCGCTCTCCCCCCTCCACCTCCTGGGCCAGGACTGCGCCCAGCCCCCTGTCCGACGCGTCAGTCTGCAACAGAAAAGGGAGAGAAAAGTCAGGGGAGTGTAACAGCGGCCCGCCACATAGAGCAGCCTTAACTCGGGTGAAGGCCTGCTGGCACGGCTCCGTCCATTGGACCGTATCTGGTAGCCCCTTTTTAGTAAGGTCAGTCAGAGGGCTGGTGAGGTCCGAATAATTTGGAATAAACCGTCTATAATATCCCGCCAGCCCCAAGAACTGCCTTACCTCCTTTTTGGTCTTGGGCCTCGGACAGGTTGCAATTGCGGCGGTCTTATCAATTTGGGGACGCACCTGCCCATGACCCAAGTGGAAGCCCAGATACCTTACCTCCACCCGCCCAATTGCACACTTCTTCGGATTGGCCGTGAGCCCCGCTCCCCTCAACGACCTCAAGACCGCCCGGACATGCTGCATATGCCGCTGCCAATCGTGACTGTAAATCACGATATCGTCCAGGTAGGCAGCAGCATATGCGGCATGGGGACGCAAAATCCTGTCCATGAGTCGCTGAAAGGTAGCGGGTGCCCCGAACAAGCCGAAGGGAAGCGTGACGAATTGGTGCAATCCGAACGGCGTGGTGAAGGCCGTCTTTTCTTTGGACAATGGAGACAAGGGGATCTGCCAATAGCCCTTCGTTAAGTCCAATGTCGAATAAAATCGAGCCGTGCCCAGCCGATCAAGCAACTCGTCAACCCGCGGCATTGGATACGCGTCGAATTTCGACACTGCGTTCACCTTGCGGTAGTCCACACAGAACCTGACCGAGCCGTCGGTTTTAGGAACTAAAACGATCGGGCTCGCCCAGTCACTGTTGGACTCCTCTATTACTCCCATATCGAGCATTGCCCCTAATTCTTCCTGAACTACTTTTTTCTTGTGTTCAGGTAAGCGATACGGCCGGCTGCGAACTACCACGCCCGGCTCGGTCTCGATATGGTGCTGAATTAAGTCGGTACGTCCCGGTAGGGGCGAGAACACGTCGGCGAATTCCGCCTGTAGCTTTGAGAGATCAGTGAGTTGGGACGGTGAGAGGTGATCTCCCCCAGGGGCCAATGCGACCGATTGGGCTTTGATGTTCGCCTCTGGCCCGAGATCATCCTCTCCCCCGATCACCGTCGCCAACAACACTGATTCCACCTCATTCCATTTCTTCAGGAGATTGAGGTGATAAATTTGCCGTGCCCCGTTCCTATCGGACCGTATCACTTCATAATCGAGGTCTCCCACCTGTCGTGCGACCTCAAACGGCCCCTGCCACTTCGACATTAATTTAGAGCTCGATGTAGGGAGTAATACGAGCACTTTCTCTCCCGGTGTAAATTTGCGTAGTCTCGTACCCCTGTTATACGACCGGCTTTGGCGGTCCTGGGCTTGCAACAAATTCTCCCTAGATAGCCGCCCCAAGGTGTGGAGTTTTGTTCGCAAGTCCAGCACATATTGAATTTCGTTTTTGGCCAAAGAAGGTCCCTCCTCCCAAGTTTCTCGTAGGACGTCCAGCACCCCCCGGGGCTGTCGTCCGTAGAGAAGCTCAAAGGGGGAAAACCCCGTGGAGGCTTGTGGGACCTCCCGCACAGCGAATAAGAGGGGTTCTAACCACCGATCCCAATTTTTGGCGTCTTCCTGTACGAATTTACGGATCATGGATTTAAGAGTGCGATTAAATCGTTCGACCAAGCCGTCTGTTTGTGGGTGATAGACGCTTGTCCGAATCGATTTGATGCCCAATAACCCGTATAATTCGCTTAGCGTGCGTGACATAAACGCCGTGCCTTGATCAGTGAGGATTTCCTTCGGAATCCCCACTCGGGAGATTAAACGAAACAGTGCGTCCGCAACACTCTTCGCCGAGATGTTGCGGAGAGCCACTGCTTCCGGATATCGCGTTGCGTAGTCCACGATAACTAGCGCAAAACGATGTCCGCGTGCGGATCGCTCTAATGGCCCGATGAGGTCCATCGCAATTCTCTCGAAGGGGACCTGCATTAATGGAAGGGGGCGCAATGGCGCTTTTGGGGAGGCCAGTGGATTCACCAACTGACATTCAGGACAAGACGCGCACCACCTGCGCACATTGTCGTGAATGCCTGGCCAAAAAAATCGGGTCATTAAACGATTCAGCGTGGCCGCCTGTCCCAGGTGGCCCGCCATTGGGTTAGAATGAGCCGCCTGGAAAAGCATTTCCCGGCGGCTCTTTGGTACTAACAACTGGGTTGTATCTACTTTTGTCTGAGCGTCTTGGGTCACTCGATACAACCTGTCCTTAATTATGGCAAAATAAGGATACGTGACGGGCAGGGCGGGTTGAAGGGACTGACCGTCGATAGTGCGGACCTGTTGGAAAGCATGTTTTAGGGTATCGTCCTGAGACTGCTCCAGAGGAAAGTCATCGCGGTCCGAGAGAATCAGTCTCTCGACCCCGCTCGGTTCCTCTGAAGCCGTTTCCGAGGGCCCCGTATCAGTCTCGCCAACCTGCACCCGCACCGCCCCGTTCCTAGCCTGGCTCCCCCAAGCGGCATCCGCGCATATCGACCCCAATAACGCCGGAAAGGCGGGCCAATTCGTCCCCAGAATTAGCGGATGCCGGAGGTGGGGACTAACCGCCACCTCAACACTATGATTTTCTCCCCTGAACTGAATCGTGACTGGGACAAGCGGATATTCCACCACATCCCCGTGCACACACCGCACCTTAACCATGCGGCTTGTATCCAATGCCCCAGGCTGCATCAGGCTTTGATGGATCGAGGTTTGGTTACATCCTGAATCCACCAAGGCCTGATATGTACCCCCCTTGATACTCACAGGAACTTGGTACTCTCCTGCTTGATCAGGGGTGGTCCGCTGGACGTCCGGGACCCGGATCATTGTCCCGATATCCATCATTGGACATCGGTCCACAAAATGGTCCGGGTCACCGCACCGCCAGCAGGCCAGCCCAGGCCTGCCCGCCGCCCCTGCGGCGGGGAGTGGGTTGGAATATGAGCGCGGAGGGGGGGTGGAACCGGAACCGATATCCCCGCCCGACCCCAGCAGCCCCGCCCCCCTGGGCGGGGCCCTCGAACTCCCGTATTGCCCTGGGCCCATTCCACCCCGACCTCTGGGGGGAATACGAGGGGGCCCTGGAGGGCGGGACCTAGGGAGAGGGACAGGAGGAGAAGGAGAGACAGAGGGGGGAGAGAAAGAGGGAGAAGTTAGACGGGGTTCGCCGACCCCTGGGCACGCCACCAGATGGTCCTCCGCCAGATTGATGGCCGTCGTCAGCGACGTGGGCCGGTGGCACTGGACCCACTCGGCGGTCTTCTTGGGAAGCCGAGTGATGAACTGTTCCAGTACCACCAGATCGACGATGTGGTCCACGTCGCTTCCACCGGCCAATAGCCATTTGCGGCAGGCGTCCCGGAGCTGGTGGGCCATCGCGAAGGGCCGGCCGGTCTCCCCCCACTCCAGCGAGCGGAAACGCTGACGGTGTTGTTCGGGGGTCCGACCGACCCGCTGAATGATGGCCCTCTTCAGATCGTCATAATCCAGGAGGTTCGCCACCGGCAGTTGTTGGGCGGCCGCCTGGGCTTCTCCGCTGAGCAATGGAATAAGGCGCACCGGCCACTGTGCCCGGGGCCACCCGCAGGCCTCCGCCGCTTTCTGGAAAAGGTCTATGAAGGCCTCGGGATCGTCCTGTGGCCCCATCTTGTGTAGGGGCACGTGGACCGGTGCGCTGGCGAGCCCGGCGGCTTCGGTGTGAACCTCCCGGTCTATCCAGCTCCGGAACCTCTCGCGGTCCTCTTGCTGGCCGCGGACGATGGCCTCGAATCGACGCTCCTGGTCCGCCCGCAGCTCCAGCATGGCCTGATGTTGATTCTGGTGGAGGGCCGCGAGAGAGGTGATAATGTCCGCAAACGGCGTGGCGGAGGGCGTTGGAGTAGTCATGGCGGCGGCGCGGTCCTACTTCCGTCCCGGGTTTCGGCACCACTGTAGCAAAGTTCGATATGATAAGGAAGGAAGAGGACAAGGGGTCGGCTGGACGGTTGATGCTGTATCTTTATTAAACTCAATATCTTTTCAACACACACTGTGGTGTGGTATCTCAGTAAACAAACGATCGCTCAGTCACTTCCGGGTCGGCACTTCCGGCTTCCGGTAACTCAGTCTCTGTAAGGGGGGTTTGGCATCAACCGTCCGGGCTCTCTCTCTCCTCGATCTCCGGTTCCACTGATGTTTTATCCCCTCTCCGCGCTCATTACTAGAACAAGAGACAGGTGTTATTAATCTGCTTCCAACCCACTCACGTACCGCTTGTCCCGCGGCTCTCTCTCCCGCTGCAGACCTCGCTGAACCACGCCCCCCTTGCCACAATATATATATATATTTTTTTTTTTTTTCAGATAGAGTAGGTTTATTTAATATGTATACATTTATTTCACATCTGTAGTTGTTTGATTAGCATTAATGACAGACAGGTATTTAATTGGGCTGCTGAATGCATGAATGTAATATTCTGACATATATCTAGTTTTTACCCACCTGTTTACGTGTACCTAAGCCATAACCGACTGTGTTCATGCGAGATACTCCATGCGATGGACATTTTGACATCTGTGTGCGTGTGTATTTGACTATTCAGGCATAAGGAGATCTGATCACGCGTGCGTCACAGATTCTGTTGTGTCATTCAGCGTGATTCCGCCTATCCCGCCTTCACTAATTGCAAGTTAATCGATAAAGAATTGTAATTGAATTCTGATACGACGGTCTTGGTATTTCATTTGGCTGTAAATTATATTCAACCAACCAAAGTGGCTAGTGGGAGTGGCTGCCTTACCCACCAACCGCATTTGACAGGCTGACGGGTGTTAATGTCAAGCCCTGATTGCATGCAAAAAAAAAAAAAAAAAAACACTTAATCCGAACAAATTGTAACTGAGAAGGATTTTTTTGTCCAGATGGTGTATTTACATCATCTAGCAGGGGCTAACTGGGTCATGCTACCCACCAAAACCTTGACCCCTTTGTCAAAACACATCATTTGTTTGCTTGACAATAATTTAAGAGTTTTTTAAGGTTATTCACAGTTTTAGACATTGGTTGCAATTGCCAAAGAGAATTTCAAAAATGCACAATCTCCTTCAACACAGGTGCTGCCCAACCCTCTTTTCTCCTTTTTTTTTTTTTAACAAAACCATGCATATGTTTATTACCACTCTTGAGGTTTGTCATTGTTGTTATTTCAGAATATTTTATTTAATGAGCCCCTGGCTTAAAATATAAAAGAGATGAAAGTGAGCATGTGGCCTGTGGACTCTCTCCCTCCTGATTAAGCGTGTAAATTAGGGCCTCAAAAACAAACGCTGACTCTGAGTGTTGCCTGTTATGATAGATATCATCATTACCTATATCAAAAGCTCTTAAAGGGTTAGTTCACCCAAAAATTTAAATTCTAAAATGAATTATTCACCCTCATGCCTCACCCATCAGACCTCCGTTCATCTTCGGAACACAAAATTAAGATATTTTTGTTGAAATCTAATGGTTCAGAAAGGCCTCCATTTACATTTCCTCTTTCAAGACCCATAAAAGGCATTAAAAACGTGGTTATAAATTCCATCTCACTACAGTGGCTCTACAATAATTTTATGAAGTGACGAAAATAGATTTTGTGCGGGGAAAAAAAACAAATAATTGACTTATATAGTGACGGCCGATTTCAAAACACTGTTTTGTGAAGCTTCGGAGCATTATGAATCAGCAAATCGATTCATGATTCGGATCCCGAGTCGAACCGCTGATTCATAACACTCCAAATTTATATATAACTTAAATTTTATTCAACTGAAAGAAGAATGCCCCTAGGATGATTTGAGGGTGAGTAGATCATGGTCTAATTTTCATTTTTGAGTGAACTAACTCTTTAAGGGATGTAGAATAAGGTTGTAAAGAATAAAGCATTAATATGAACTTTGTAAGTAGTAATAAACAGCCAATATCCTAGTAATATGCATGTTAATAAGCAACTAATTAATAGTGAGAACTGAAGCCTAAAACAAAGTGTTACAGATTTTAGCATATCACTCTAAAAACTATAGGATGTCAATTATCCATATACATGTCCACTTTTCTCTGTTGTTTTATAGTAATTTAGCTGTAGTAAACGAAACAACATTCCATTTGGCTCATTATTCGGAGTTTTTGCTACAGAGAGCACGCAAAACTCTTGTGTATATCTTCAAATTGTTTCCAATTTCTGTAAGCAACTCAAGCCAGTGCCAAAGAGAACATGCAAAATTACAGAGAGCGAGAAAGAAAGCGTGAGAGAAAGATGAACAGCCTAAGCAGGCAACGAAACCAGCACACATTATCAGGCCTGACAAGGCTCATTTAGACACAACCGTGATGAAAGGAGCTCCCAGCCTCGTCTAATGCAGCTTTGTGAAAACGTTGTGACAATGCGGAGCATCTCACTTAAGAAACTCATCAGGGGTCCCCAAGGGGGCAGTAACAGGCTCAGTGGGAGAGAAAAAAATGCTGACATTGGTACGGGCACCACTGAACACAACCGCGCTTCCATCACAGCAAACCTATAATAACAATGTCATTGCCGCAAAATAAAACAGGACATGTGTGAAAGAGAGAGTGTGTGTCATTTGACTCATAAGTGGTCCCCTTTAGAATTTTTTTTTTATTATTCAAAATGCATCTATATTTTGTTTTATTTTCAAAAATACAGAAATATATAAACAAGGATATTTAAAAATAAAAATTGCATGAGATATAATTCAGAATGGGGTTTATTTGTATTAGCCCTCTGGCAAATAGCTTTTTCTTGTTTAAAGCCAAAATTTAGGTTTATGCTTTAAACCAGAATTATTATTAATATTATATTATTATTATTATTATTATTATTATTATTATTATTATTATTATTATTATTATTATTATTATTATTATTATTATTATTTCAAATGGCAAGTTATGCCCTCTGAGAGCTAAGGCATTATGATATTCAGACCAGCAGCACAATTTCAAGTGATTTTGCTTTAATAGTGCTCAGGGCTTTACGTTAACACCCGCCAAATGTGGGTGGACTACAGGCAGGTTGAATTTTATATAATATACATTTTGCAGTTGTAATCTTTTAAAAGGCATCAACTGTTTGAAGAAGCATCTGCATGCCTAGGTGCTTGATTTTATATATCTGTGGCCATGGAAGTGATTGGAACATCTGAATTCAATGATTTAGAGCGTTGTCCCAATACTTTTCATATTCTGGAAATTAAAAAGATTTTTGTACAAATGTCAATTGTACTACTTAAAGGGTTAGGTCACCCAAAAATGAAAATTATCTCATTAATTACTCACCCTCGTATCGTTCGGCACCCGGTAAGACTTCCGTTCATCTTCGGAACACAAATGAAGATATTTTTGTTGAAATCCGATGGCTCAGAAAGGCCTTCATTGACACCAGTGTCATTTCCTCTCTCAAGACCCATAAAAGGCACTAAAGAGGTTGTTAAAAATTCCATCTCAGTACAGTGGCTCTGCAATAATTTTATTAAGCGACAAGAATAGATTTTGTGCACAAAAAAAAAAAAAACTAAATAACGACATAGTTATGGACCGATTTCAAAACAAAGTTTCAAGCCGTTATGAATCAGCGTATATTGATTCATAATTCGGATCGCCAATGTCACGTGATTTCAGCAGTTTGACAGTTTGGTACACGATCTGAATCCTGAATCAATACACTGATATATAATGTTTCGAAACTTTGTTTTGAAATCGGCCCATCACTATACAAGTCGTTATTTCGTTTTTTTTTGCACACAAAAACTATTCTCATCGCTTCATAAAATTATTGTAGAGCCACTGTGAGATAGGCTTTGTAATGATGTCTTTAGTGCCTTTAATGGGTCTTGAAAGAGGAAATGACATTGGTGTCAATTAAAAACCTTTCTGGGCCATCCGATTTCAACAAAAATATCTTCATTTGTGTTCTGAAGATGAACGGAGGTCTTACGGGTGTCAAACGACATTAGGGTAAGTAATTAATGAGAGAATTTTCATTTTTGGGTGAACTAACCCTTTAATATTTCCTTTCTGTCTTTTCTGACCTCAGCTAATAGATATTCCTTAGAGGACAAGTGAAAGAGATGTGTTCATCGAGGGCTTTCCAGTGGCAGGTGGCACCATGTACGCAGCAGGCCGGGTGGCACAGATGGCATCACAGGTATGGCACTGCCTTCATATAAAACCCAGTGATCTCAGCACAGACTGCCTCACCCCGACCCAGCTTTACAGATCTCGGGCCAAGACATCAGACGCAAAGTTTCAGTGTAACTAATTCCTGCTGGCCCAGTGGTTTTGCGTACACTTTCAATAAATACATCAGGACTGTACAATACTTCAGCAAAAAGGACAGAAGGACAAAAAGAAAAAGGGGTTGAATTCCATACCTTGCAAAAACAAAAATTTCTGGTGCTGTCATTACAGTCGCTATGTGAACCAAAGCTCAACACAAAACTGCCCCATGGGAAATTAAAGTAACATAGGAAAAGGAAACAACTTAAGACTATTTGAAACAGTTGTGACACTTTACCGCCAAATTCAGTGGAAAAATATGCGAACCACGAACCATCAGTAATAAAGTTTAAACAGGTGCTAAATGTGCTGAAAAGGTAATTCACCAATTTTCATTTAAATGAGTATTTAAGATGGTAATTAGTTCTCACACACTGTTCTAATATACTATATAAAGTTTGGGATTAATACTTTTTTTATTATTATTAATATCCTCAGCAAGGATACATCAAATGAATTAGAAGTGTCAGTAATTACATTTATAAAGTTACAAAATAATTATATTCCAAAAAAAAAGTTTCTTCTGGATTGACTGTCCATCAACAAATCTTGAAAAAAAAAGTTTCCACAAAAATATTAAAGAGGTCATGGCATGATTTTTTAAAAAATATTTAGCACACACACACAGAGCAGACATAGCAAATATCCACAAAATTGTTTGTTTATGTGTTGATTTAAATTGTAAATTGCGTGTCTGCAACGGCTTGTCAGTAAACTACAACTGTTACAATTGGCTAACATAACATCATAGTACAGGAAAAAGTACTAATACCCTATTGCTTGCATGTTTTTGGAAAACTTTATCCATACATAGAACCATAATTTACATAAAAAGCATTATACAATTGTTTACTTCCAATTTGTAATGTAGCTGGTTAGTTTGCTGCTTCATCTCTCAAAAGAAGTTTCATGTGAACCTCATTTACAAACAATCTGCATTCAAATGCTCCGAACAAACATATATTCCTCTGACACGATAATTTTAAATTAAACCATCCACTTGTTCCTGATGAAAGTCTGTACATAAACACAAACGATCTGTTTCAAATGAACACGTCAAAGGAGCAAACATTATTTTACTCTTCCATTTGTCCTGTTTTCAGCAGACCCAAGCAAGTGAAGTATGGCCAAATTTGGTTCCTTGGCCTGATGTGCACCTATATCCATTCTAGACAGTGTATGTGATTATAATGGGTTCTATTTGCTTTTGATGGACAGGTGTATACAGTCCCTGACGAAAGTCTTGTCGCTTATCTATTTTCTATAAATACCTGATATTAACCTGACTTTTAATTAATTAATTGGTGTTAGAAATAGCTCGCCTCCCAGAGTTCATCAATATTCTTTGGTTTCGTCTTCCATGCGTCCTCTTTCATCCTACCCCACATATGCTCAATGATGTTCATGTCTGGTGACTGGGCTGGCCAATCCTGGAGCATCTTGATCTTCTTCGCCTTGAGAAACTTTGATGTGGAGATGGAAGTATGCGATGGAGCACCGTCCTGCTGCAGAATTTGGCCTCTTTTATGGTTGGGAATAAGAGGTAGCTAAGATTTCTTGGTATTTTAGACTATTGATGTTGCCTTCCACCTGAGCACACCCCCATACTGGATGTAACCCCAGACCATGATTTTTCCGCCACCAAACTTCACTGTTTTCTGGGTGAATCTCGGATCCATTCTGGCTCCAGTAGGTCTCCTGCAATATTTGCGGCGACTGTGGTGTAATTCATCAGAAGATTCATCTGAAAAATCCACCTTCTGCCACTTTTCCATCGTCCATCCTTTTAGCAGGCTGTGGGCCTTGGCAAATGTCACACGGTTTTTCAATTGTCTTTTGTTTAGTGCTGGCTTCTGGGCACTGATTCGACCATGGAGGCCATTTCGAGACAGAATTCGACAAACTGTTCTGGTTGACACAGGGACTTCAGGTGACCAGGTCTCGTGGAGCTCTGCTGCAGTGGAAAATGGGCTGGCCTTGGATTTTCGAGCCAACAAACGGTCCTCTCGAGCAGTTGTCTTGCGGGGTCTGCCTGACCTGGGCTTGTCAAAAACGTCTCCAGTCTCTTCAAATCTTTTTTTTATCCTCTGTACTTGACGCTGAGACACATTGAAGGTGTCTGCCACATCAGCAGTGGATCTGGTCTTCAGCCTCTTGATAATCAAAACTTTAGTCTCAGGGTGAATCTTAGGCATGTTTGCAGAGGTCTAGTTGCAGTTGATGTGAAGGTCTAGCGTACTGGGGTTCTTTTTATACACACTTGAGACCTAATTGATCCATTATTAGTCACAGGTGAAGCTCATATGACAAGGCGACAACACTTATGTCTTTGCAAAAATTGACTCAATGGGCTTTACCAAGCTGTGAATATTAGAATACTTTTTGAAAGTTTAGTTTTTCACTGAAACATTATCACAAAAGCTGGTGGGATTAAAATGAGCCATTTCTTGTAAAAAAAAAATATTGATTAGAAATATATTTCAGCGGCACTTTAGGTCAATTTGTACACAAGCGACAAGACTTTTGTCAGGGACTGTATATGTATATATATATATATATATATATATATATATATATATATATATATATATATATATATATATATATATATATATACACACTCAGTCGACTCCCCTTTTTTTTTAACTGTTTTCAACATCCCTTCAGCACACGACTCTTGGCTCTTGGCTTGTTCCTACCACAGCCAGGAATACGGGGGGAGTACTATAGTTTCGGGACAAATAAAGAGCGCGGAGCCCTCTACTCAGACAGCACGATGGAGAGGGCATGTCATTTATTCTGACATATTTGTGAGTGTGAACTCATAAATTGAAACTATTATTTTAAACTGCAATATTGTTGAACCAGCATGCCCATATGGCTTCACATGGTCATGGTCAACATATGCTGGTGGCCTTAAAGGAAAGGTTCTCCCAAAAATGTCAATTCTATCATTAATTACTCACCCTCATGTTGTTCCAAACCCGTAAGACTTTGTTTATCTTAGGTTCATGATCTTGTTTCATGCAGCATGGCTAAGCTTCCTCAAGAACTAATAAGGTTCGTTCTCCTGTGTTACGCAACATGTTTGAGCTTCAACAAGAGGTTCATTCTCACACGTCAAGCGAGTTCGTTTTGAGCTTCTGTTCATGTTCACTGATCAATGTTTATTTGAATAAAAGCCTAAATTCAATCTGTGCATTATATAAAGCGATCAAGTCTTTGCAGAACATTTGGACTAAACCGCTCAGTTCATATGGATCAGTTTTACGATCTTTATGAACTTTTAGAAGTGGTAGTTGCATAGCTGCCAAATGGAGGAACAGAAAGCTCTCAGATTTCATCAAAAAGATTTGTATTCCGAAGATGAATTGAAGTCTTACGGGTTTTGAGCGACATATGGGTGAGTAATTAACAACAGAATATTGTAACATATTTGGGTGAACTATCTCTTTAAGCTCTTTTCAACAGTTTGTTTGTTTATTTATTTATTTATTTATTTATTTATTTATTTATTTGTTTGTTTGTTTGTTTGTTTGTTTGTTTGTTTATTTATGTATTTATTTATTTAATTTTATTTTATTTTATTTTATTTTTTATGGGAACTTTTGAGAAACCTTATTCTAAAGGTACTTGCATTTCTTCTTTTATACGTATGTACACAGTTTTTTTCTGTGACAGGGGTGAAGACTGGCTTCTACTTTCCCTCTGAATAATTGATTCTCATGTTAGTTTGAAGTGGCTTTAAAATGTGAATAATTTATAGTAGGATTCAATCCAAGTGTGTTGAGACATGGAACAATCCTGTGCCAATCTAGCAATGTATTTCAGAAACCGCTACATCTCTTTGTGTGTCATTGTGGACACGCTGTCTCTGTGTGATATGTGCTGAGAACGCCTCCTGATTATAAAAGTTTTTTTGGTGACATGTTTAAAAAGTTAAATCCAATGTCATATCGAACTGTCTGTGAAAATAGTTAAATAATTTCTTAGATTAATGTTTTAAAAAAGATTACAAACATTTTTCTTCCCCCCTAACTACTCGTGACCCGATAAAATTCCAGCCACAAGCAATTGGTCTGTCCACACCAATGTAAAACTAAGAAAGTTACCCCCAATATTTCTCACTTTCAAGAATATTAAGGATAAATGAGGACTGATACTCGCTTATTTATTTATTTATTTATTTATTTATTTACTTACTTACTTACTTACTTACTTACTTACTTACTTACTTACTTAGTTATCTGTATTCAAATGTGATGTAATTTTTGTCAGTCCTTGAACATCTGGGTCTGTTTTCTAGATTATGGATATTCACTTTTGTATTCTGTAAGTAAATATTTAATAATATATATATAAAGGTAAGTCGACTGAGTGTGTGTGTGTGTGTGTGTGTGTGTTATACAGCTCTGAAAAAAATTAAGAGACCACTTAACATTGAGAAATCAATGCTATGGCACCAGAGAGAGATTAATTTTGACGACAACTGCATAATCAAATGTACAAATATTACACCATTTTAACATTACTAAAAATACACGCTGAGTTACTAAAACAATATTTGTCATAGAATATACTTGTTTGTTCACGGTTTGAATATTCTTGTTTCCATTTGTTTAATTTCAAGCTCTGAAGTGATTATCCATTGTTGCTTTTAGAACGACTACTGGGAAAACTAAATGATATTCAAAGTCACATTATACAGTTTTAAACATTAGATAAAGCACATACACATTACCTGAGATTAAATTATCCATGTTGTGTGTTATTGTTCCAGCCAACGTTGCAGAAATAGACAAATCTGCCAACCTGAAGTTCAATTTGTTACAGCTATCATATAGCTTCAGAAGACTTGTATAAATTATATGGACAACTTTTTTAATATATTTTTCCATGGTGCTTCAGGTCCCTTTTGAAAGCTTTTTTCCTTTAAATTTCTCCAGGATCAGCCACTCAATAACAATGTGGACTCTTTTGGATTATTTTTCTGATGTCATGCCATTGGTACATGAATAAGCCAAATCAGTGCCCCGAACGCGTGCTCTGATCGTGTGTGATTTTAATGTAGGCTGGTGGATACTTAATGTTGAAGCAGTAAGATTAATTGAAGAGCTGAACCATCTTCATGCTGAATCGCGAAAGCAAAGCCATTTCAGTGAAGGCGACACAAGTTAATAATGAGCCACACTCATTTTCATGACAACTGCCTTCCGGCTCATCAGGCCCGGCTTAGGGAAAGGCGAAGCCGTCCTCACATAGTGCAGAACTCTGGGATCACAAAACAAAGGGCATGTAACACCTACTCCCACACCCAGCGACTGGGTAACAGACTGTGTAAGTGAATTATCATAATAGATTATAGGCGGCTGCTGCTGTGTGCAGTGTTCTTTGGTTCTCCTTACACGTTGTTGTTTTTTAGTAGTTTTTTTTTTTTTTTTTACTTCTGACAGAAATATCTTTGCAATTAAATGTCAATATATTTAGTCATATCATATTTATTGTCAGTTATAGTTAAAGTAAAATATTTACTTTATTAGTTAAAATATGTTGGTGAATTGATAAAATTGGTGCATAAAGACAATATCAAAACATTGAAATTTCATTCATTTAAACATGCTTACACTGTAAAGAAAAAAAATGCAGGTATCCAATTAGAAATTGCATCAATTCACAGAAATTCAATTTGGCAAACTGAAAAAAAGATGTGATCAGACACTAGAAATTTTTGAATATGGAGACAATTTTTCTTCTTTTTTTACAGTGTACAAAAATAATATGTGAAAACTCTCCTTGGGAAAACTTGAGCTCCTGAAATAACACACAGTACAGAACTATTTTTTGTGATGTACACATGTTTTTGTGACATATGAGGACACACATGTGTATAATGACATGGGTATTACATAGGTATTACAAGGAGAGGGTGACTTATGAGGATATTGGCCATGTCCTCACTTTTCAAAATCATTATAAATCATACAGGATGAGTTTTTTTTTTTTAGAAAGTAAAAATGTAGAATGTTTCCTGTGATGGGTAGGTTTAGGGCCAGGGGCAGTGTAAGGGGACAGAAAATACGGTTTGTACAGTATAAAAACCATTACGCCTATGGAATGTCCCCATATGTCACTGCGTGCGCGTGTGTGTGTGTGTGTGTGTGCTGCAAAACCATTTGGAAAAAGTTCAGCAACTGTTTAGTGAATTTTTATCCTTTAATTTATGTATTTTTTCCCCCAGCAGTTTTAGAAGTTACCCTAGCAGGAACGATGAGGCTGTAAATGTATGGAGAGGACTCAGAGTCTCATCACAGGACCAATGATGGGACAATTACCTCACAGCAAACAATACTCTGCCATCATGGGCAGCGATCAATGAAATCAATACCACATAGAGGAGGATGAAACCAAATGAGTCGCTCAGTTAAGAGAAAGAGAGGAGGGAATGCAATAAGATGACAGTTTCATCACTGTAATGTAATGGCTCTTGCACAGAGGTTAGAGGTAAGAATTCGAATGCGCTAAAAGACAATCTCTCATTGTTGAGTGATGCTATATAACGACGATGGTCCAAAGAATTGCTTTTTTAAATCGTTTTCAGTTATCATTGTCATAAGGTTTTCATTTTTTGCAGGCTTTACTCAAATTACTCAAGCTTCATTTAAATGCATTTAATTTAATAGAAACCAACATATTTTGTTCTGTCTTCTTTTGGTTCACATTTAAGCATTAAAACAGACAGATTAGCCTCTGTGACGAATTCTTTTCTTTGACAGGTTATATTTTCAAAAATGACTAGACAATCGGCTTTGTAAAAGCCAGCATAATGACTTCATTAAAATAGAAAGCTTGTTTTATTCTCTGCTTTTTAATTTCAGAAGTCTACAAACTTACCGTTTTGTGCACTTTAACTTTCAGCTAATTCTGTCAAACCAGCAGGCAGTGAAAGGAAGTGTAAGGAATTCCAATTAAGAAAAGCCTATAGAATGAATTCTTACAATATCGTTGTCGTTCCAAGTAACTCTAAATTAAGGACACAGATGCAGAGAGAAATGCATATTTTTACATTAACACTCAACCTATGTTCATTTTTCAAACATTTTGTTTTTTGTTTTTGGCCTCCTATCAATGCTCAAACTGATTTTATTGAAAGGCAAATTATAGGTGCTTTTTACACTAAGTGCTTATAGTGTTAGCTGCTATTTAAGGGGGGGGGGGGGGTGAAATGCTGTTTCATGCATACTGAGCTTTTTACACTGTTAAAGACTTGGATTCCCATCCTAAACATAGACAAAGTTTCAAAAATTAATGTTGGACGATTGATGGAGTATTTCTGTGTCAAAAATACTCCTTCCGGTTTCTCACAAGTTTCGGAGCATTTTTTTCGAGTATGGGTCGGCTTGACGTCGATAGAGCGGAAGGTCCTTGTATGGGCCGTACGGGCTCTTCTCCCGGTAGGGTGCGCGTGTGTGACTAGAGCGAGAGAGGAAATGCACGCCCATAAACACTCGCTCAGCTGCAGATCCAGTCGTCCATGAACACTTATGCCGTTATAGTCACGCGCCGCGCTCCGCTTTATTCCTATGGGTGACGTCGAGCGACTTCAACGCTTCAGCACAGCATTCCGGGAAGGCAGCGCTGCATTTGAACCGACTTGAACGCAGAAATGACGGGAAGCTTCACAACATTGCGTCAGTCGCGTTTCAAAGTGGATTTCCACGCCACTGCTGTCACAGGACTTCACCAAATCATACCAAAGAAGTGTGTTTTTGACGGAGCGGTCCCAGCGATAAAGGTTCGGTCCTGCTTTGGAAGCAGCCGGTGAGTAAAACTGCTTCAAATGTCTCTGCTGTTGGCTATCGTCGCGTGAGTAAACATCAGTAAACTACACGATCGCGTGCTTTGTCATTCAAATGCGCTGACGGTTACTCCATTGTTGTTCTCTGTATAACGTTTCACTAGTCTAACGTGCAAAACCGTTTTGCTTGCTACTGCTCGTTTAGTCGCATACACTAGTCCATAAACCGAATCATGTCCTCATAAACTGCGAGTAAACACACAAAAATGTTGATAGGCCGCTAAATACAGTACATACCACAGAGACGGACGTCCTGCTGTTGCTGTTTCTCCTGTTCAATTTATTTCAGTCTCCGAATCTGATTCTGATCAATAGCATGGGTTTTCTCCACGCTTGAGGACGTCACTGCTTTGTTCGCACTCCTCATTCTTTATCTCCCCCCACACGATACGCATCCAGGCGCTCGTTTTTTTCTGGAAAGACTCGGTACAGCCTATATTTATTTTATAAATATAATAAAACTAAAGACTTTTCGGAGATATGAAGGATGCAATACTACTCTATAGGTACTCAAGATTGACATGAGATTGACTGAAACTGAGTGTTTAAATAGCAATATAGTCTGTACATATTAAAGTGTAAATAGTAGTTTTATATATATATATATATATATATATATATATATATATATATATATAATTTCCCCCACACAAGAAAAAAAAATATTATTTGATAAATTATGACAAAAATTTATGTTATGATATAATATTTCACAGTTACGGAAAAAAAAATACAATTGGCAAAACATCTTTGCCAAACTGCTGAAATCACGTGACATTGGCGATCCGAATTCTGAATCGATACACTGATTCATAACCGTTCGAATCTTTGTTTGAGTATTGAAAACAAAGACAGAAGAGAAGACAATGCTGAATAAAGTTGTAGTTTTTGTTATTTTTGGACAAAAATGTATTTTCGATGCTTCAAGAGATTCTAATTTACCCAAAGATGTCATATATGGATTACTTTCAAAAACCTCTGCAAGACGTCTTTCTACCATCTCAGAAATATTGCTAAACTCCATTCAACACTAACCTTAGCGGATGCTGAAAAACTGGTCCACGCATTTGTCTCCTCCAGACTGGAATACTGTAACGCACTTCTCATCGGGATCCCTAAGAAAAGCTAGCAGAGACTGCAGTGTGTTCAGAATAGTGCAGCAAGGATCCTGTTAAGAGTTCGATAATAGGATCACATCACAATTCAACTGTGCCTTTATATCATGATAATGACATTTTAAGTCATAATTGCCACAATTACAATTATACATTTCTTTCCATTTCATGATTATGACTAAGTATGCAATAATTAAGACTTTTCATCTTATAAATATGACTTTTGTAAATCATAATTATGACATACAAAGCATGATTTTTTTTCTGTGACATAAATGGTACTCTATTACTGTAATTGGCAAAGCAAAACACACAAATGCCAGTATTGTTTCTGTTAAGTACTGTAAGTCAGTATTACTCTTTTGTTGACTGAACTAGTGTACAAAAGCAAGGCCCTTGGTTTGCATCTCCTTTTTACTCGGAGCAATGCAGAAATGCACTAGTTTATCTTCCAAAATTCTCTGAATCAATTCCTGTGGTGCAGAATGTGACCTGCTCTTTAAACCTCCAATTACAGTACTGACACTTTGCCTGCTATTCTCATTTCAGCCAATAAGGAGAAACCCGAGATGATGTCATTTAGCAACCCATAACCACATGTGAACTGGTACTGATACTAATCCCTCAGAAAACTAGGAGAGTAACATGGGGATGAATACTAACATCTCATGTTCTTTGGCCCCGCATGGCATGTATACCAATTTAGATCCAATAAGAAGCCATTACGTACTAGTACTTTGCAGCTGGGGACCACAATGAAGTTTAGAAGGATGATGATGGAAAGGGGATCATTGTTGAGGTAATCATGGTGGTTTTTGTTTATTTACACCTAAATGTAGCTCAAGGTAACTTGATGTCTGAGTGTATGAATACTGATATTGCTAGAATTGCCTCTGCGGTGCCTCTTGGGTTTTTAACTTAAAACAATTTTTCTTTCTTTCCATTTAACAATGGTAAATACAACAGCAATGTCTATCTAGCCATCTAGCTAATTCCAAACAAAATTCAGTATTTATTGACAGTTGTTCAGTTGTTTTGTAATATTACAGTGATTGTTGCACTGCATGTTAATGCTGTCTTTTCATGCAAATGATCGCCTTGTCATAATAATGCCACCTTTGTCTTTCCCTCAATCTGCTTCCTTCAGAATCACAACTGTCTGGATGATGCAACGGTGGAGGATTTTGAAGGTTTTTTTTTTTTTTTTTTTTTTTGTTGTTTCCTATTCTCTTTTTTCCATTTTGGTTTACCCAGGAATTGATTTCAGTGACTGCCAAAGGAGAAATTAAAATTTAATTTGGACAAACTATAAACAAAGGCAAGATTCATGAAACAGGTAAGTATGAAATATGTGGATTGGGAAGGGGGAAAACTGGAAAATAGAGAAAGTGAGTATGTTATTGATGTGTGGCTAGAATTTCAGAGTAGCATTATTTGGGGAAAATATAGTCTGCATGTAGGCTCATGTACCATACATAGCTTTTTTCATCTTTAATCCCAATTGTCACACATGTTTACAGTACGTAGCAAAATAGGAAATATGATTTGCTGAACCAGATAATGGTATGTACAACCAGACACCCTACAGTACCCTCAACTAATATTGGTACCCTTGAATTGACGCCAGTGAAAATAAATCTGCGCTTTTTAAATAAAAAAAAAGTATTATTATTATTATTATTATTATTATTATTATTATTATTATTATTATTATTATTATTATTATTATGACAAAATTGTAACCTTTCATTGAACTAAAACAATTGAACAACAATTGAACATCTCCTTATGAAATAAATGTTTTTCCTAGTTCACTTTGGCTACAATTATTGGCACCCATTTGTGTAATGTCCTTTTCCCAAGATAACAGCTGTTTAACCAAGATTATTTGTAGTTATAAGTCGGTATACTACATTCACATAATATTTGTATACATTATGAAAAATATTTAAAATATTGAAATGTTTTATTTTTATGTTTTAGTCTATATATCTCTATATTAATAACTGTCTGAGTAATTCTGAGTATTCAGCTGTGACCTCTCAAGTGTTGGCTTTCTAAATATATATATTGGTTATGTGTATATTCAGAATAACGTATGAGCAGCTGTCTTTTTACTATGAGTATGTCTAAATGCTCCATTGTAACCCCATCAGGAAAGGGGTTAGACAAAGAAACGCTTTTATAGACACCAGGCCCAGAAAACAATTGTGTGCGCATCTATACGTAATCGCATCTAAAATAAACAAGTCTCAGATGCTGGATGCAGAAATATTGAGAATAAAATTTACTTCCGCAGAAATATTGAGAATCCAATTTACTTCCAAGTCTTCAGTGTGGCACTCCCATCAAAACCCAAAAGCCTTAAAACCAGTGTAGAAAATAGCCTATGACTTATTAGTTATGATGTTTTTGAATGTAAAAACCACACAAACGTTACATTAGTTGACCTCAGACAACAGTATAAAACATTTGTATTTATCCTTCTCACATTTGTAATACTTTGGTCAGTTAATAAGGATAATTAATGTAGTTTTATGTTTTTAATTTGAGTTAATTAAAATAGCTTTTTTTAGTGTGTGTGTGTGTGTGTGTGTGTGTGTGTGTGTGTGTGTGTGTGTGTGTGTGTGTGTGTGTGTGTGTGTGTGTGTGTGTGTGTGTGTGTGTGTTTATTTAAAGGTGTCATGAACTGTCTTTAAATATATATATATATATATATATATATATATATATATATATATATATATATATATACATATATATATATATATACATATATATATATATATATATATATGTATATATATATATATATATATATATATATATATATATATATATATATATATATGTATATATATATACTACTTTTACTAAGTAATAGGCTATTTTCTACACTGGTTTTGAGACTACACTGGTCTTATGAACGCTGGGTTGTGATGGGCGTGCCGCACTCGAGACTTGGAAGTAAACGCCCACAGCTAGGATTGGATAAGATTTGCATATTTAATTAGCTTCAGCTCCCCTTTCATTTCAGTTCACATGAGGGCCGGGATGATTCTCTCACAGGGCTCGTTAACGTCTTTATCAAAACACACAGACATGCTTATTGAACTTATTGAAATTATATGTTCAATAAGTTATGACAACATATGTTTTACATTGTTTTAACTCATCAAGATAAGTTAAGAAATGTTAAACTTGTTTTTATTAGTTATACAAGATGTAACTCATTTTTTAAAGTCATTTTAACATAATTTAAGTTGAAATAACTTAAACATCCAAGTCGATTGTACTGCAAAAGTTCAAAATTTGCCTCCCCGGGACTACTATTACATATAAAAAGCTAGTTTACTCACAAGTTTGTTGCACCTTTGTTGCATGATGTATTACACAGTAACTGGAGAGTCATCCTGTCTGTCCAGCAGCAGGTCTGAAAGGTCGTTTTGTCTTCCATTTACCCACTTTGTCCTCTAAAATTGTCTCTTCCTCTTTTTTTTACCTTTTTATTTATCTTAAACATTGATAGTCTAATTTTTATTTAATTTTTTTTACAAAACCATGCCTTTTGTTGTGATAGGTGAAGTTTTTCAGAGGGACTTTAACTGGCTCATATTAAGGTACACACTGATGTGCTCTGCTTGACAGAAAAACAGGTAAATAAACCAATTGTCATATAAACACACACACACACACACACACACACACACACACACACACACACACATACACACACTGAAAAAACCAAGGGGCCTGGTTATAGGGAAACAAGAGAAAGCAACAAGAGGAGACAAAGTGACAGTGAGAGCAGACGGATGGCCAGAGGACAGTAAGGCAATATCATGTGTGTGTTTAGAGCAGGAAGAGTGTTGGCATACCAAATCGGAAGGGTGACAGCCAATCATTGGGTTCATCAGACAGACTCCTAGTCAGGGCTGATGGGTCACACGATAACTGGTGGAGGAGCACTCTTCCAGGGCAGTGATGGATGGAGTTTCCCTGCCTCCAGAGGGATAAGGATGGGACATTGAGAAGGGGTGGGAGTGCTTTAGATGTGTATCGTATTGGGTTTGATGGGATGAACAGAAGAACCAAATCAATTTCGGACAGAGCTGCATGGAAGAGGCTTTGTCCCAGAGTGAATTCAGCCATTTAGCCACATTATTTACCTTTCCCAGATAAAGACATCCGTTATCAGTCTGAAAGTTGTGTCCCCTACTGTTATTTATTATTTATTTTTAGGGTTTTATCGTGATAAAGACTCACAAACAGAAACCTAATCATAGGCTGAATCTTTCAACAGAGTTAATCAATACACATACATTTGGAAAATGTTTAGTTAACAAAAGGAAATTCTTGAGCCTTGAAATTACCAAAAGCTCTTTCTTTCTTTTTGTTTTACTCTTTCATCACAGGCTTTTCAGTTACACTTTATTCCGATGGTCCACTTAGGACATTCTATAGGTAAATTGAAAACTACATGTCAGCTTGCTCTCATTATTAGAGTATTAGTTGACTCTAGACGACTAGGGGACAGATTTTCTAAACAGGGCAAATTAGTGTGAGAGCGCAATCCTATAAAAGCACCAATGGGAGTAGAATGTTCTGCCCGTGATCAAGTGATGACACGCAAATTAAAGAAGACAGACACATGCCGGATTATTTGCATTTAGCATTATAATCCTTTGAATGCACACACATATGTCCAGACCCCAAGATCACACATCTGCCGAATGTAGATATGTGTTTGATATTCACGATTTGGTATTGTGTGGTGGCTCCAACGCGACAGGAGCATGTAAAATAATCATAATGTCACCACAAAACTGAGGACAAAAAAGTCAATGAAAGGTCGTTTGTGACAAGCCTTGAATCAGTGCAATCGCTTGGGGGTGCAAATTGGGCTCAAATTTGGGTAGTATGGCCAGCCTAACACAAACTTTATTAAATTATTAATTTAAATCCTCTCCCCCCATAAAGTTTCTGCAATTAAAACTTCTACAAATGCAATAATGTCAACCACCAAAATAACCCTGGCTATGCCTTTTCAACGCTATTTTATGTATTTTGTAAAACTTACAGTAGTTTTTAACAACTTGAGGTAAATAAACTATGCTGGAGGGTTTACGCTGGACCAAGCTGTTAGTAAATCTGGATCTATAAGACTGTTAGGATGGGTTAGGTGTTACGATTAGACTTACAGTCAGTAGAATATCTTTTGGGGGACCATCAAAATTAAGTGCTAGCAGGCTAATCATACTATAATGAGAGTTAGTATACATAGTTCGTATAGTTAGAATAAATAACTGTTAAAGTTTTTTTTCCCCATACAAGCACTATTGATATTTCTTGTGATATTGAGATGTCAAAGCAAACAGTAATCCCTCACTCACTGATGCAATCTTATCAGCCAGAGTGTTGAGTTTCAGAATTCACAGCTCTGTAGAAAACCCATATCGCATTTAGAGGATATTTGTGCAAAAGTAATTCCAATCCGAACCACTGCTGAGTGTGTGAGGGTGGCCGGTATTGAAATTGAAGGGGAGTATGTATGTGTATATGGAGTGTGTTTTGGGGTGGAACATCAAGTCTGCGAGCAGTTGCCACAGCATGTGTTACATTAGCCTGCACCATTTTTTGGAAGGCATGGGAAGATGAAGAGAGGGCAGTGGGTGCAGATTGATGGTGTTCCCTTGGGGCGAACACTCGCAGGGAAATCCTTATCGTGCAGACTGAGTCATTCAAAATAGGCCAGGCTGAGAGGATGGGAAGCCAAATAATAAGGGAGAGAGCAACAGGTTGAAGAGAGACAGATACTTACAGGTTGAAAAAAGCGAATAAAGGAAGATTGGGGGCATGGCAAGGAGAGTGACATAATGAAAAAGGTGCAAATCGACGGCAAAGGGGCATTAAAATGAGTTAGAGAGAAAAAGGAGATACTTGATCATACTTTTGCACATTTTATGCCTTCATCTACTCTCATTTTATATGTTTAATGTCAGGAGTTTTAGTGATCCTGTAAGTCAGCATTACCATGGCTAATGTATAAAATGCACCTCATGTTTGCTGTCAAAGGTAAGAGCTCCTCAGGGCATCATCTGACACTTTCTTAACACAATTCGACAGCCACCAGCTGAAAAGGTCTCTTCATGTTTATTGAATCATGCCAGTGAGCCAGCCAGGTACATCAAATAATAATGAATTTTCCCCCAAAGATGGTCTCTGAAATGGAATAGTTAATGTTTTATTTTGCTAGAGCTTAACTAATGCTTAAAAAATACATGATATGCTTTTTTCTTTGCTCTTTTTTTTTATGCAAAGACTGGAAGTTTACCATTTTATGTATGTACTCTCTGTAAGTATTTGTGCATTAAAATAAAAAAGGAAATCAATAGTGTATTATTATAACTTTAAATAAACAGTTATGCATTACAAGTAACTTGAGTTAATTAATCAGATTAATTTTTTCAAGCTGGTAAAGTAACGCATTCCTTTTTTAATTTACAACATATCTGAGTTACTTTTTCAAATAAGTAACGTAAGTTACTTTGTTTTTTCCATTTATTGACTGACAGCTCTCCTATCCCTACACTGATAGAAATCATGGTAAATGGACTGCGCTTATAGCGCTTTCAAAAGACCCTATGGCCATCAAAAGTGCTTTAAATATTGCCTCACATTCACCCATCCATACACTCATTCAAACACCGACGGCGGTGTCTGCCATGCAAGGCGCCATCCAGCTCGTCGGGAGCAGCTGGGGTTCGGTGTCTTCATAGACACCTCGACACTTGGTCAGGTGGAACCGGGGATCGAACCACCAACCTTTCGGTTTGTAGACAACCTACATGAGCCACTGCCACCCCAGTGGCTCATGAGTAAGTAAACATGATGGTCATTGTAGTTTTAGAATAAATGCGAGCAGGCATTTACTTGTCTCACTTGGGAAAAAATAAAAAAGAAATTATATATATAATCTCAAAATGTATAAAAATTGTGTAATGTAATCTTATAATATTATGCAAAACTGCAATAATTGCAAAAATATACTTTATGTATTTAGTCTAACTTTATAAACCATGTCTTTGCTGTACCATACTAATAAGCAAAATTACTTTAGATGTTCATTAGTAATATTCATTTCATTTTTAATTTCTTCTCCTGTGTCTTCTTCTTCAATCCAGAATGGTTTGTTTGAGCTGCGGCTTCTACTGTACATGCAAGAATTTGCATTTATTTCAGCCTGGGGCTGATTCATGTAACTTTCAGTGTAAAGAGTCTAAAGCCAAAATTAGAACTTCTTTGTTGTTATTAAAAAAACAAGCAAGAAAGCCCAGGTGAGAAAAAGTTACAAAAAGTAATGTAAAAAGTAACTAAGTATCACAATTAGTTACTTTTTAAGGACTCAACCACAAGACTGTCAATGAAAAAACATAAAATGTGAAAAGAAACAGCAAAGTTGGAAGCTTAATTTTCCTCTCGCTCAGCAAACAATCTATGTTAATAGGAGCAAAAAGACATAAAAATGTCATTTTCTCTGCAAGTTCTTTAAGCAGAGCGAAAAGACAAGGAGATTAACCGAACGATTCCTTCTCTCTCACACACACACACACACACACACACACACACACACACACACACACACACACACACACACACACACACACAAGCTATACAGTACTATGTCAGAAAGGTTCAATTATTTGAATATCTCCCTTGTGTCAGGTGAAATGAAAGAACACTTTTCTAGTCTAATTGCTATAAACCAACTGTCTAAATGAACAGCAGGATAGAAACTCAATGTGGCAAGGGGGGCGTGGTTCAGCGAGGTCTGCAGCGGGAGAGAGAGCCGCGGGACAAGCGGTACGTGAGTGGGTTGGAAGCAGATTAATAACACCTGTCTCTTGTTCTAGTAATGAGCGCGGAGAGGGGATAAAACATCAGTGGAACCGGAGATCGAGGAGAGAGAGAGCCCGGACGGTTGATGCCAAACCCCCCTTACAGAGACTGAGTTACCGGAAGCCGGAAGTGCCGACCCGGAAGTGACTGAGCGATCGTTTGTTTACTGAGATACCACACCACAGTGTGTGTTGAAAAGATATTGAGTTTAATAAAGATACAGCATCAACCGTCCAGCCGACCCCTTGTCCTCTTCCTTCCTTATCATATCGAACTTTGCTACAGTGGTGCCGAAAACCCGGGAAGGAAGTAGGACCGCGCCGCCGCCATGACTACTCCAACGCCCTCCGCCACGCCGTTTGCGGACATTATCACCTCTCTCGCGGCCCTCCACCAGAATCAACATCAGGCCATGCTGGAGCTGCGGGCGGACCAGGAGCGTCGATTCGAGGCCATCGTCCGCGGCCAGCAAGAGGACCGCGAGAGGTTCCGGAGCTGGATAGACCGGGAGGTTCACACCGAAGCCGCCGGGCTCGCCAGCGCACCGGTCCACGTGCCCCTACACAAGATGGGGCCACAGGACGATCCCGAGGCCTTCATAGACCTTTTCCAGAAAGCGGCGGAGGCCTGCGGGTGGCCCCGGGCACAGTGGCCGGTGCGCCTTATTCCATTGCTCAGCGGAGAAGCCCAGGCGGCCGCCCAACAACTGCCGGTGGCGAACCTCCTGGATTATGACGATCTGAAGAGGGCCATCATTCAGCGGGTCGGTCGGACCCCCGAACAACACCGTCAGCGTTTCCGCTCGCTGGAGTGGGGGGAGACCGGCCGGCCCTTCGCGATGGCCCACCAGCTCCGGGACGCCTGCCGCAAATGGCTATTGGCCGGTGGAAGCGACGTGGACCACATCGTCGATCTGGTGGTACTGGAACAGTTCATCACTCGGCTTCCCAAGAAGACCGCCGAGTGGGTCCAGTGCCACCGGCCCACGTCGCTGACGACGGCCATCAATCTGGCGGAGGACCATCTGGTGGCGTGCCCAGGGGTCGGCGAACCCCGTCTAACTTCTCCCTCTTTCTCTCCCCCCTCTGTCTCTCCTTCTCCTCCTGTCCCTCTCCCTAGGTCCCGCCCTCCAGGGCCCCCTCGTATTCCCCCCAGAGGTCGGGGTGGAATGGGCCCAGGGCAATACGGGAGTTCGAGGGCCCCGCCCAGGGGGGCGGGGCTGCTGGGGTCGGGCGGGGATATCGGTTCCGGTTCCACCCCCCCTCCGCGCTCATATTCCAACCCACTCCCCGCCGCAGGGGCGGCGGGCAGGCCTGGGCTGGCCTGCTGGCGGTGCGGTGACCCGGACCATTTTGTGGACCGATGTCCAATGATGGATATCGGGACAATGATCCGGGTCCCGGACGTCCAGCGGACCACCCCTGATCAAGCAGGAGAGTACCAAGTTCCTGTGAGTATCAAGGGGGGTACATATCAGGCCTTGGTGGATTCAGGATGTAACCAAACCTCGATCCATCAAAGCCTGATGCAGCCTGGGGCATTGGATACAAGCCGCATGGTTAAGGTGCGGTGTGTGCACGGGGATGTGGTGGAATATCCGCTTGTCCCAGTCACGATTCAGTTCAGGGGAGAAAATCATAGTGTTGAGGTGGCGGTTAGTCCCCACCTCCGGCATCCGCTAATTCTGGGGACGAATTGGCCCGCCTTTCCGGCGTTATTGGGGTCGATATGCGCGGATGCCGCTTGGGGGAGCCAGGCTAGGAACGGGGCGGTGCGGGTGCAGGTTGGCGAGACTGATACGGGGCCCTCGGAAACGGCTTCAGAGGAACCGAGCGGGGTCGAGAGACTGATTCTCTCGGACCGCGATGACTTTCCTCTGGAGCAGTCTCAGGACGATACCCTAAAACATGCTTTCCAACAGGTCCGCACTATCGACGGTCAGTCCCTTCAACCCGCCCTGCCCGTCACGTATCCTTATTTTGCCATAATTAAGGACAGGTTGTATCGAGTGACCCAAGACGCTCAGACAAAAGTAGATACAACCCAGTTGTTAGTACCAAAGAGCCGCCGGGAAATGCTTTTCCAGGCGGCTCATTCTAACCCAATGGCGGGCCACCTGGGACAGGCGGCCACGCTGAATCGTTTAATGACCCGATTTTTTTGGCCAGGCATTCACGACAATGTGCGCAGGTGGTGCGCGTCTTGTCCTGAATGTCAGTTGGTGAATCCACTGGCCTCCCCAAAAGCGCCATTGCGCCCCCTTCCATTAATGCAGGTCCCCTTCGAGAGAATTGCGATGGACCTCATCGGGCCATTAGAGCGATCCGCACGCGGACATCGTTTTGCGCTAGTTATCGTGGACTACGCAACGCGATATCCGGAAGCAGTGGCTCTCCGCAACATCTCGGCGAAGAGTGTTGCGGACGCACTGTTTCGTTTAATCTCCCGAGTGGGGATTCCGAAGGAAATCCTCACTGATCAAGGCACGGCGTTTATGTCACGCACGCTAAGCGAATTATACGGGTTATTGGGCATCAAATCGATTCGGACAAGCGTCTATCACCCACAAACAGACGGCTTGGTCGAACGATTTAATCGCACTCTTAAATCCATGATCCGTAAATTCGTACAGGAAGACGCCAAAAATTGGGATCGGTGGTTAGAACCCCTCTTATTCGCTGTGCGGGAGGTCCCACAAGCCTCCACGGGGTTTTCCCCCTTTGAGCTTCTCTACGGACGACAGCCCCGGGGGGTGCTGGACGTCCTACGAGAAACTTGGGAGGAGGGACCTTCTTTGGCCAAAAACGAAATTCAATATGTGCTGGACTTGCGAACAAAACTCCACACCTTGGGGCGGCTATCTAGGGAGAATTTGTTGCAAGCCCAGGACCGCCAAAGCCGGTCGTATAACAGGGGTACGAGACTACGCAAATTTACACCGGGAGAGAAAGTGCTCGTATTACTCCCTACATCGAGCTCTAAATTAATGTCGAAGTGGCAGGGGCCGTTTGAGGTCGCACGACAGGTGGGAGACCTCGATTATGAAGTGATACGGTCCGATAGGAACGGGGCACGGCAAATTTATCACCTCAATCTCCTGAAGAAATGGAATGAGGTGGAATCAGTGTTGTTGGCGACGGTGATCGGGGGAGAGGATGATCTCGGGCCAGAGGCGAACATCAAAGCCCAATCGGTCGCATTGGCCCCTGGGGGAGATCACCTCTCACCGTCCCAACTCACTGATCTCTCAAAGCTACAGGCGGAATTCGCCGACGTGTTCTCGCCCCTACCGGGACGTACCGACTTAATTCAGCACCATATCGAGACCGAGCCGGGCGTGGTAGTTCGCAGCCGGCCGTATCGCTTACCTGAACACAAGAAAAAAGTAGTTCAGGAAGAATTAGGGGCAATGCTCGATATGGGAGTAATAGAGGAGTCCAACAGTGACTGGGCGAGCCCGATCGTTTTAGTTCCTAAAACCGACGGCTCGGTCAGGTTCTGTGTGGACTACCGCAAGGTGAACGCAGTGTCGAAATTCGACGCGTATCCAATGCCGCGGGTTGACGAGTTGCTTGATCGGCTGGGCACGGCTTGATTTTATTCGACATTGGACTTAACGAAGGGCTATTGGCAGATCCCCTTGTCTCCATTGTCCAAAGAAAAGACGGCCTTCACCACGCCGTTCGGATTGCACCAATTCGTCACGCTTCCCTTCGGCTTGTTCGGGGCACCCGCTACCTTTCAGCGACTCATGGACAGGATTTTGCGTCCCCATGCCGCATATGCTGCTGCCTACCTGGACGATATCGTGATTTACAGTCACGATTGGCAGCGGCATATGCAGCATGTCCGGGCGGTCTTGAGGTCGTTGAGGGGAGCGGGGCTCACGGCCAATCCGAAGAAGTGTGCAATTGGGCGGGTGGAGGTAAGGTATCTGGGCTTCCACTTGGGTCATGGGCAGGTGCGTCCCCAAATTGATAAGACCGCCGCAATTGCAACCTGTCCGAGGCCCAAGACCAAAAAGGAGGTAAGGCAGTTCTTGGGGCTGGCGGGATATTATAGACGGTTTATTCCAAATTATTCGGACCTCACCAGCCCTCTGACTGACCTTACTAAAAAGGGGCTACCAGATACGGTCCAATGGACGGAGCCGTGCCAGCAGGCCTTCACCCGAGTTAAGGCTGCTCTATGTGGCGGGCCGCTGTTACACTCCCCTGACTTTTCTCTCCCTTTTCTGTTGCAGACTGACGCGTCGGACAGGGGGCTGGGCGCAGTCCTGGCCCAGGAGGTGGAGGGGGGAGAGCGGCCGGTGCTGTACATTAGCCGTAAGCTCTCGAAGAGAGAGGCTAAGTACAGCACCATCGAAAAAGAGTGCCTTGCCATCAGGTGGGCCGTTCTCACCCTCCGCTACTACCTTCTGGGGCGGGAGTTCACCCTCTGTTCGGACCACGCTCCTCTCCAATGGCTCCACCGCATGAAGGATACCAACGCGCGGATCACTCGTTGGTATCTAGCTCTTCAGCCTTTTAAGTTCCAGGTGGTCCACAGGCCGGGTGCTCAGATGGCTGTGGCCGACTTCCTCTCCAGAAATGGGGGGGGGGGGGCTGCAGGCCGGACGGCTCCCCGGCCTGAGTCGGGCGGTGGGGGTATGTGGCAAGGGGGGCGTGGTTCAGCGAGGTCTGCAGCGGGAGAGAGAGCCGCGGGACAAGCGGTACGTGAGTGGGTTGGAAGCAGATTAATAACACCTGTCTCTTGTTCTAGTAATGAGCGCGGAGAGGGGATAAAACATCAGTGGAACCGGAGATCGAGGAGAGAGAGAGCCCGGACGGTTGATGCCAAACCCCCCTTACAGAGACTGAGTTACCGGAAGCCGGAAGTGCCGACCCGGAAGTGACTGAGCGATCGTTTGTTTACTGAGATACCACACCACAGTGTGTGTTGAAAAGATATTGAGTTTAATAAAGATACAGCATCAACCGTCCAGCCGACCCCTTGTCCTCTTCCTTCCTTATCATATCGAACTTTGCTACACTCAACAGTAAAGTATGCAAATGAACCTGAAAAAAAAGTTTATGGAAGGGAGACTTTTTAATAGCATTCAATCTATCTGCCATAATTGAGGATGTTTTCTATATGAACCAGTCATTGTTACAACATCAGATGGTGCAAGCTTGTGTGTGTGAGAGGAATCCTCTATTCAGGTCAGTGATCCCAGTTCAAGTGGAAATGGAGAGCATGCAATGGGTGAAAGCTGCACTTACTCCAATAATTTGTCTCTGAAAATTATAGACAAACTTCACAAACCACCCATAGACCTTTTTGGATAATGTTTTATGTTTCATTTCTGCTGTGTACGCAGTAAAGGTTATTCTTCTCTAATTTACTTTGAAATTTACATCTGTTCTGCTCCATACTGTGATCAGGATTATGCCCAGAAATACAAACTAACCTAAATGTACACAATAGTAATAATTAATCTTAATTAATCTAGTATATTATTAAAATGTAATTTCATGATTTTAAATTATATTGTCACAACAAGCAAGAAAGGTTAAATGGAGTGTGACATGATGTGACTTGATGTGACATGGAGCAGCTAAATATCGAATCATCCGTTTGAAAAAAAAAACTGAATAGAGGAGAGTCTGCTTACAAAAAAAAAAAAAAAAAAAAAAAAGAGAAGGTGGCAGTGCTCGTAATAAAACAAGAATCAACATCTGCTTGGCTTTTTGGAGATACCAAGAACCGGAACCGTAAATTTGTAATCGTAGCTGCAGAGATGACGTTTTTTTTTACTTGATAGGTAAGCAGGTAAAAGTCCTGTCTTGTGTGCACATGTGGGTTTTGTTATTCTGAGCATGTGCTCATGTAATTGTCTGATCCCTCCCCCCTTGTTAACTGATTAGTGTTGATTTCTCCCACCTGTTCCCTCTTGATTTCTTCCCCTCATAAGCTCCTTGTGTTTGTCAGTCTGTGTCGTATCCTTCTCTTGTCTACGTGACCCTGTTTCCACTCATTGGTATGTTGAGTTTGTGTTTTCTAGTGTAAGTTTTCTAGTGATGGCAAAGTGAAGCTTTTTTTGAACCACTGAAGCTTTCAGCACAATTGAATCAGAAAAAAGATTCATTACTCGAAGCTTTTCAAATCAGAGCTCGATGAGGACCTCTTCTGTTGAAAGTGAGGGAAAGCGCTGTGTCGCAAAATGTTTTGAAACCATTGTCTTATAAGTAAAAAAAAAAAAAAAAAAATTAATGAATAGATGTATAAATGAATTACTCAATACTGTATGTTAAATACATGACACCAATGTGTTCCATTGCATACTCCTAAAATCAAAATTTTGTAAAACTTGATACAGAATAAAGCAAGTAGACACACACACACAAACAATAAAGTAGTTTGATAGAACGAATCAAGCATCGATACAAAACTTCAGTGAAAATCGTTTCATTTTTTTGACACAAGCTTCAGAGCTTTGGTATCACTGTTAACATCACTAATGTTTTCCCCCTTGTTGGTTTTTGTTTAGTTATTGTTTATTTAATAAATACTTATTTCTCCTGCGTTTTGAGTCCTCACCCCTTTGTTCCATACCGATCTGTTACACTAACATTGTGAAGGGTCATTTCATTATGGTTGTTGTCTTGGCGAGTACTCACGCAAACATTATATATGTCTTATGCCTGGTTAAGATTAGCCCGAATTTGGCACGATCTGTGTGACGTAAGGTGTCGTAGGGATTCGTAAACGATAATGGACGTCGGGACGCAAGAAACGCTCATTTAATCTCGTATAGTGTTTCATAGTATACGACAACCGAATCCGCGTCTGCGATAGTTCATGACAGAAAGACTAGGATGTTGAATTTTTATTTTTTTTTTGCAGTCCTTCACAACGGGTTCTGTCACGTGTGACGCTGACCAACCAGAGCACAGACAGTTTTCGTACACCGCTTTCAAACACGGCGAAACGCATGAGAGATGACGGAGCGGCTAACTTTAGGTGGAATTATAAAATGGAGGAAAGGTTCATGGAGTTGTGGCAATAGTATTCCTGCCTGTACAAAGTGTCATCGACGGACTACCACAACCAAATAAGAAAAATGCTGGCAACCGATCGCGGAAGCCCTTCAGGAACACGGTGAGTAACGTTACTGGAATCTAAGCTTAAAAGATGTTTTACAAGTACGTTGTGGTGGCAAGCTTTTACTACTGGCTAATAACTAAATATTTAATATTAAAAGAACAATATTTTACCTCAATTCTCTTTGGAGGATTGACAGCCCATAATGTCCTCTTCCAGCAAGCCAGGAACATGTTCTTTGTGGGGTTTTCTTTTTATTTTTGTGCTTTTCTAAACATAAAACAGCCAAAACACGCTGCTTCAGACATCGTTTGTTTACGCTCTTGTTTCTGAAAGTCGATGACATCACGCACGTCGTGACAAGCGATGATTGGTCGAGTAGTCTGACATGTTTCTAGTCCAGGACACGACAAGATTTTAGGAGTAAAAATCGCATAATCTGACACAATAACTATTGTAATAGACAAAAATATCTTGTAGTCTGAACCAGGCATTAGGTGAGCGTTTGGTTAACTGTATGGTTAATTTCAAGGTATGGCTGCTGGGTGATTTTGTTTCGGAACCCTCAGAAAACTTTAACTGCGTTTAGAATGATGACATATTGAAAATGTGTTTTAACGGTTGTCGTAAAGCTACTGGATAATGTCCTAGCAGAAAAATAGTAAATTTTCTTTTTTTTTTTTTTTTTTTACAGTGGATGTCTTTCATTATTCAGCCAGAATACAGTGTGCACATTAAAATGCTCACTTGTGAAATGTGCGCTATTTCTTCCATAAACGTATGCAACTCTAAAAACAAACCCCAAAAGATTGCTCCTGGATTTACAGCTTCCCTGCAGTCGCCAGTGGAAATTATATACGCCGTTCTTGGGATGTGCCAGCGAAGAGTCTCATTTTAGCTTTACTCAGGTGAATACATTTGTGAGGACAACATGGTTAAACTGAATATATTTTGAAGCAACTCAATGTAAATCTTGTCAAACAAGTATTACTCAGATAAATCTGGGGACAAAAATATCCTCTGAAGGCGTTGATTGACAGAGATGGCTGTGGGAAAGAGTCGCTCTCAATGAGCGTTTCATAAGAACAACACCTGTGCACCTCTTCACTTTGTGAACGACGACAGCGAGACAAACAGATGGCTGTGTGCAGCGAGAGCGAGAGAGTAATGGGAAAGTGAAAACCGATCCTTTGGACTCATTTATCTACATCAAACCTACTCATGGACACTTTAATTCACACCTGGATTGGCCTGATGTGGACACAATGATAATTTGAGTTTGTTTGTCATGAGAAATCAGTTTGTTTGATTGGTGTGAATGCAACTGTGTGACCAAGCAATTGAACCAAAAGTGAAGACTTGTGACCCTGAGGTCAGACAGTCCGCAGGTCAAGCTTACCGTGGGGATCCAAAGGGCTTTATTTGTGAGAGGTTATTGATCTAAATGGTTTGTTTGTTTGGTTTTACTTATCAGCCTTGACTATAATGAGCTTTTTGGGAGGTTATTATGAGGCTCAACTGCTTCTTTGTGGTCCTTTAGATATAGAACATCTCTGTGCAGCTTTGGAGATCTATAGCACATCCATGGAGGAAGAATTATATTTGAATTGCCTGTTTGTTTAGTAAGAAGCAGCAAGGGACGAGCTCATGTATGGTTGTTCAAATCCATAATAATGCCAACAATAGCACATAAAATAAACAACTAAAAAATAAATCAAATAAACCAATAGTTTGGAGTCGATAAGTTGTATTGTTTTTTTTTTCTGCCTTTTTTTAAACTACTTTTATTTACTTTTTTATTTATATACTCTTTTATTTATATACTTTTACTTTAGGATGCATTAAAATGATCAAGTCATACATCATGTTACAAATTATTTGAAATAAATGCTGTTCTTTTGAACATATCAAAGAATTGTGAATAAAAAAGAAAATCAGTTTCTAGAGGGGAAAAGCAGCACAACTATTTTCAACACTGAAAATAATAATAATGTTTCTTGAGTTTCAACTCGGCATATTCAAATGATTTCGGAAGGATCATGTGACTGACTGGAGTAATGATTCTGAAGATTCAGCTTTGCCATCACAGGAATAAATTACATTTTATAGAAAACAGCTCTTTTAAATTAATCATATTTAGCAATATTGCTGCTGTTAACATACTTTTGATGAAATAAATGTAGCCTTGATGAGATTATTTTAAAAACATGAAGAAAAGATACAAATCTTAAATATATATATATATATATATATATATATATATATATATATATATATATATATATATATATATATATATATATATATATATAATAAAAGGATATAAGATCTAGTTAGAAATATTGCCAAGTAAAATGTGTCTACATTTCTTATATTTCCAAAGAAAGGTGTGTTTTATATCGAAGAAGCATTTAATCAGTGGTTATATATATATATATATATATATATATATATATATATATATAGTAAAAAAAAATTTTTAGAAAAAAAGTTACCTGGTTGCCTTAATTTTGAGTTCATTGAAATTAAAATTTTGAGTTAATACAATGAACATTTTTTGAGATTCGACAACCTTTATTAAAATATTATTAAAAGATTTTGTAAGCCTATTGGGTAATTGTGTGTGTTTTATTTCTGATGACACAGTGAAACATGCCAAATCGTGCTATTTACATGATTTATCAAATTTTTTATGTGGTTCAGATACCAAAATATTTTGAGTTTCTATTTATTGAACAAATTTCCTTCATTGTATCAACTCAAATTTTTAAGTTCAATAAACACAACATTTTAAGGCAACTAGGTTACTAACTTTTTTAAGTTAAACGAACAAAAATCAACATTTTTTTTTACAGTGTATGAAAGCTTCTAACCCAATGCCCTTAAAATAAAATTAATTATATTAAATAAAAAGGAAATTAGACATAAAGAAAGAGCTGTGGATATATCAATCCCATGTGGATATTATAGCAATTATGTACATCTGCTTAAACTACTGCTGTACAATTTGAATTTCTTTGTGACAAATGCTCTGAATGAGATGTGTGGATGTATAATCAGTTATTTACTCTTCAGCATCAAAAGCTTGTCTTTTTTTTACTGTAAAACTTAGCCGTTATGATTGCATCATTCGCGGCGCAGAAGTGGGCGGAGCTAGATACCTCTTGATGTGATGCTCTGATTGGTGGATGCGGGGCAAACAATATTTTAAATTCGCCTGCAGTACCTATTTCATCCATTAGCTAAATTATTTCCCCTACCCAAAATGAATATGCAGATACTATGAGTATAAGTACTCAGTAAATTTAAGTTCATGTACTTGAGTTTAAGTAATGTGAACAAGGATGATTTGAGTGCAACTAACAACAATGAAAGTTTTTTTTTTTTTTTTTGAGTGAGCATTATTATTATTATTATTATTATTATTATTATTATTATTATTATTATTATTATTATTATTATTATTATTATTATTTTATTTTGGCATTCAATTCATCCTCAATTTGCATGCACTCCACCATGGGCTTTCTGTACTTACCCCGAGATGAAATTCTACAGGCGCCCCTGATTTTGATATGCCGTATTGTGTCCCAGCGAGCTGTGGTATTGCATTTGTGAAGAGCTGGAGGCTCACATGAAGATTTAAATGACAGAAGGCCACACGCTCCTTGCATGTCAGAGTTCTGCATGTCAGACGGCAGGAGGCATTGAGGGAGGTAAAGTAACTCCATCAGTCATTCCAGAATGAGAAAAGCATTACAGTCAGACTGACACACACCCGCGAGCGCTCTCCATCTGCGAGTAATCAGGCCTGTAAGGGCTGCGTGTAATCCAGGCTCCACTTCTGATCACCACATTTGTGTTCAGGTTCATGTCATGAAAAAACGCTTGATGTTCTGCAACCACCTCACGCCATTCCACTTCGGCATTAAGACGCAGGCCCCATGGAGAAACATGCTCTTATTTGTTGATATGCTGTGAGAATAAAGAGAATCTTCATTAAAATTTCTTAATAATGTCTCATGGTATATGTATTTTGACTGAATCCTTCACGGATGCTTTTAGTTAGTAATTTTAACCCTGGAAATAAAAGAGGGGAAGAGTGGGAATCAAAACGTTTAAAGACAAAAAAATGAAGAGAAAGAAAAAAAAGTTATCCTTTTCTTGCGTTCGTTCCCCTAAGGCTTTCATATTGTATTCTGTGGAATACAAAAGGTGATTGTTTAAAGAATATTATGGACCAAATGAATGAGATTTTCCCAAAATCGCTCCCTTTTCATATCACATATCAGATCAGAAAGGCAATACAAATAAATATTTGAAAAGTGAAAAATAAAGTTTCTAATGTGTGTTTAATAATAAAGTGTTTATCGGTTTAGGGGTAGATGGTAGGGAAGGCTGTATTGTCCCAATAAACCGGCATCCATTTAACAATTTTAAGAAATATAATCATTTGGGCCTCATTAGGTTTCTGACCCCTAAGCCTAAACCTACCCACAAGTTATCCCTACAATCAGAGGGAAATAAACAACACTAATGTAGAAGACCCTAACCCTGGTTGTAAGCCTAAACTTCACATAAACTGTAAACTTGTCCCTCAAATCTGATTGGTTGTTTGGAATTTTGTTCCAGGATCAAAAAAGGTGTTTATCCAAGAACATGTTGCACTTGATGAAATCTTGTTCTGCCAAAGAGTGTAGGGGTTTAAATTAACATTAAGGTAAGTAAAAGAAAAAAAATCTCTCTGAGTGATAACTTCACACAGAGGAAAAAAACAAGGATAATAACTGTGTAAACATGACAACTAGAGAGTCCATGGTGAAGAGCAGTGTGGCGGCACTGTACGCCACTGTGCATCTTAGGAGCCGGCTGCACTGAATTGACATAAAAGCATATCACTGAGGCTGTATCTGCAGACTGCCTTGGCCCAAGCACTTCGCTTTGATGGATGGTCATTTTCATTGCCTTCTCACGCTTAATGAAGCCTGCAGTTCAGGTCTTAATTGAATGCTCTCTACAGTCTCAAGCTATTCTTCTCGGCCCGCTCTCTCTCCCCGAGCTTGTCCATCCCCGCTCTGTTCTCTGCACTGCACGCTTGTTCTTGTTCTTATTTTTGAGGCCGATCTCTGATGAGTTACGATTGAAAAGAGCGGAGCCTAACACACATATTTTCACTCACACCATCTAATGCTTTTATGAGGCCACAGGAGCCAGGGATACTGAGTGGGCAATGCTGATAAAGGCATACAGGCCAAAACACATCACTCTTATTTTTTATTTTTTTTCTCCCTTTCTCTCCTTTTCATCTCTTACTCTCTCAGGGTTTGCATCTTCCCTGTCCTCCAAAGTGTGCCTGAAGAAATTACTATATTGGTACAAAAAACGGTGTGTTGGGTTTACTTAAAATATACATGCACCATTTTTGCATCATACTTTTTAAGTAAACCCAACTTGGAATCATTTTATTTAAAATTAACAAGAAAAACTTTTTTAATGTACTTAAATATTTGAGTTCACTCAACATTCTTTACTTAAAAATATATGTAACACGATGGAATCTACTAAGTAATGTTAAGTTAACACAACTTGCACATACTTGCATGTTACATATATTTTTAAGTAAAGAATGTTAAGTGAACACAAATATTTATGTACATAAAAAAGTTTTTCTTGTTAATTTTAAATAAAATTATTCCAAGTTGGCTTTACTTAAAAAGTGTGATGCAAAAATGGTGCATATATTTTAAGTAAATCCAACACATAATTTTTACCAGTGTAAGAAGAAGTCATCTTTTGGATAGTAAATAGCAAATGTGTAGTTTCCATGGAAAATGCATTTTATTTGAAAACACTATCACACTTGATCTTGTGCAAAACACATATAGAATGTAAGCAATTTTGACATGCTTTAACAAAGCGTAACGTAGCTCCCATGAGCTCTGGTATTTAATTTTGATTTATCGAGCAGCGTTTTAACTTACTTAACTTATCCTCATATGGGATCGTGCAGAGCCCTGCAATACATTGGTTGCCAATGAAGTTCATTATGTGGAGAAAAATCCTGGAATGTTTTACCCAAAAAACTTAATTTCTTTTCGACTAAACAATCTTGGAGGAAATAGGGGTGAGTAAATGATCAGGACATTTTCATTTTGAAACTAGCTATATAGCTAACAGTATTGCCAAAATTTACTAAAACGAGGTAACAAATTCATAAGTCATGCTGGGAATGAATTCGTAATTCATGAACACGATTTAACTAAAATATGAGAACAAATTAATAAGTCATGCTGGGAATGAATTCGCAATTCATGACCATGATTTAATTAAAATAAGTTCAATTAAAATGAGAGAACTAATTCTTAATTCGTGGTCACAATATATATTTTTTGTCTACATGTGATGTCATAAACTACTAGTATACTTACAAGTTTAGTTGTAGTACAGATGCAGTACAAATGAGAAACGTAGTTCAAGTTTACTACTGTTATAGTGCACTTAAACATATACTTTTACATACTAAAAGTGGGCCAATTTAGTCCCAAGCAGTATTGAAATAGTACACTTACAAGTTTACTACTATTACACCTTGATATTAGAATACTTACTACATAAAGTATACTTAAAAATATATTTGAACATTACTTAAGTACAGTATACTTCATAAAATGAACTTATAAACAAATAAAGTATATTTATTTTTCATAAGGGTCGCCATTGTTGCCTGATTTAGATTATCATGTGACCTACCAGCGTAGTTACGTCGTTTCACTGCCATTCATAAATCCTCTCCCGTGGCCTGATGGGATGGTAAAGTGTCCATTATATACACACTAGAATCTCACCAGAAGAAGGTCAGGGTCCTTTTGCCAGTGAATTCAGACATACTTCTGTCACATATGGTTTTCCGCCTACTATATACTAGGGGTGTCAACAATAATCGATTCGGCGATGCATCGCGATGCGGGGCATGAACGATTCAGCATCGATGCGGCAAAGTGCCATAATCGATTATGTCACTGTTTATTTTCTGGCGGACGATAAAGTTGTGAAGTTTCAAATACTTCCGGTTCCGGGAGAATAACAACAACAACAAGGAAGATGGCTGAGGCGGAGGGAGATGACCACGATAGACGGGTTATTAAAAACGCGCTAACGACCCGAGGTGTGTTTGCACAATAATCAATGAATCTATAATGACGAAAAACGCCGCAATTCACCTTTATTCCACAAGGTGGCAATGTCTGATACGCAATGATGAAGTGACGTTTCACTCATAGTTACCTCTGACAGAAAACGAAACAATAATTATAATCTGCAAAACTTGAAATGGCTCAGTGATTTACTTCAGAGAGCAAGTACTAAACACAATCAAATATTAGTGTCACTGTCTCTTGATGATGGATGTGGTCAAGAAGCTGTCAGTGATCAAAATATTGATTTTGAAGACATTGAAAATGAGTTTGGAGAATATGCTGGAGATCGCGAATATGAGGCAGATGCTGGTAAACGAGCTCTGACGAGGTCATATGATGATGGTATTAAACATCTGCTCAAACTGAATCCTTCCAAGCTCCAAAAGGTAACGAAATAGGTTTTATTTTATTCTTCTGTAGCTGTTACTCTAAAATCAGGAGTTTTATATATTATCACGACAGGTAGAGGTCTATCCATGTTAAATATAGATCTGGGTCGCTAACGACCTAAATATGTAAGAATGTTTGGTGAAACAGTCATGCATTTAAGGGCTAATTGCATTTTATTTAATTACATTTTATTTTATTTAATAACTTTTATGTCAAAGATACAGGAGACACATAGCAGGCAATACAATCTGTTGTTTAATATCTGCTTGTATTGCCTTATGACTGATGAAAAATTTGCTTTGTGTGCAGTAGAATTTTGATGCATCACAATGCATCGTAGAATCGAATCAAATCGAATCGTTACCTGGTGAATCGTAATCGAATCGAATCGTGAAGGAAGTGCCAATGCACACCCCTACTATATACTATAGGAAAGTATGCAATTTCGAATGCAGCCATTAACTGATCGTTCCATTTTTACAATGCCATGTCATGTGCCAAGCGTGAGCAAAAGACATCCGTCGCCGCATGTTTGTATAGAAAAACAATGAGAAAGTAGTGATGTGAACGACATTCTGAGTAAATGTTTTAAAGGTGCAGTGTGTAAATTTTAACAGCATCTAGCAATGACTTGCAATCGACCACCCCTCACCCCTCCCTTTTGAAGCACATAAAGAAACTACGGCGGCTGACACAAGATAAAAAATGTGTCGTCTGAAAGAGCTGTGAGTAACTAGCGCTCTATAGAGAAGTTTGTCTCTTCAGGGCTACTGTAGAAACACTTTAAGGGGACCCATGGTGTATGCAGATAGAAATGGCTCATTCTAAGGTTATAAAAACAACGGTTTATTATGTAAGGTCTTTATACTCCATTAAAAAAATAGTTATGTATATTATATTGCATTTCTGTCAATTGATCCTCATAAATACTACACACTGCACCTTTAAATCCCTCCGCTTTACAGTGTTTGCGTCTTTCAGATGTGTATTCCTGGTGGGGCAAGTTTTCAGACTCTTTCTAAATGTTACCAGAGGTGGTGTTATCATTTGGAAATATAAGGGTCCGCGGCCCCACCACTGGAAAAAGTGTAATGGCCAATCATAACCAATAACATTACAGCCTTGACGGGATTGAATTTCATTCAGAGTGCAACACTCAATCACTGTTCACAGATACCATAGAAATGAAAGTAAAGTGCTGCAAACTGAAACACCTGTTGCACAATTGTCCGTGACTTCTCTTATAAAACAGCATTTTTGTTCCAGCATAAACTCTAAAACATGTAACATGTTAAAGATTAGCCGATGGGCTGTTGATTCATTAAATGATTTCCTCATAAAAGCGGTTTATTCGGTGTAGTGAAGCCTCTCCTCCATTGACATCCATTAAAAAAAAATTGCCTCTTGTCTCCTTCCACCGCAGTGTTTGCAGGCATTAAGCTTTTGGTGTCGGCTTTGACCTTTGTTATAGGTATTGAGTGAATCATATGAATTATTTATTCAACAGAATTTTTATTTTTTTATTTTTTTTCAGAAACGCCAAGCATGTTGCTTGGAGACGCTCTGTAAATTCTGCTGATAAAAAAAAAAAACGGATAAATTAACCAGCCATATGGTCAAATGAGACTTACTTCATTAACTGAACAACAATACTGATATCAGTATTTTAGAAATGAGTTTGGCACCCAAAGCCCAGGTAAACTAATAATGATCGTATGATCTCGTTTTTAAAATCCTGAACACTTAATGATCAAAGAGAAACATAAAAAAAAAGGAACTTTGTTGCCAACAGACAGGAAAAATCCCTAGGATGTGAATATAAAACCATGTGCATCTTTTAATATTTCATCTGCATGATGAAATATGCATTATTTTCCACAGTGGTGGAAATGTAAAGGTTTAGATGCATATTATATAACTTAGGTTTTATAATAACATCTGTATAGAGTCTGAAATTGAAATAATTTGTATGTTCTATTTCCACCTTGTTTCCTCCCAATGAATTATCCTGATGTAATGGCTTTGTTGTGGCAGACCTACAAATTACAGAATTCAGACACAAAAGCCTGGTTAAAAATAAACTGCACACAAAACACATTTTATCAGAGCTACCTGTTTTATTAAAACTGCCAACATACAATATGGAGTACATGACAACTTATGATTAACAGAAACCGTAAAAATGGATGAAAAGAGAAAACAACAAAAGGGGGGAACAAAACAGGCGGTCAGAAAAGTGTGAAGACATCTGTTGTTGTGAACCCTGGAGGAACTGCAATGAGAAACAAGGAGGAATTACTTTAAGAACTGCATTTCTGTTTCAAGATTTGACTTTTAAGTCATTCTTTGGCACAATAGATGGGACATAAGTTTGAAGATGCCAAGTGAATTACCAAAAAAAAAATGTAAAAGAGGTCTGGAAAACGTTTAATAGCATAAGGACATGGTTTAGATAAACTTTATGATGAAATCAGGTTTCATTTCATATACAAAAACAATTATTATTAATAATAAAGGCATAGAACATGTGTAAATGGGGGTCTAAAGCTGTTTCATGCATTCTGACTGATTCACACTGCTAAAGAGTTGGATTCTCATGCTTAACATGAGCAATATTTCAAAACACGAGTTTTACTTATTTCAAATACACTCCTTCAGGATACAAATACATCTTATAAGTAAATACATACATTGTTTTTGTTTTTTGTTTTGTTTTTCTCGAGTATGGCCTTGTATGATAAAGGCCGGAATTGCATGCACGGACACTTCTCCCGGATGTGCGCTTGCGTGGGTCAACCAGAACTAGAGCAAGAGCGCACTCATCAGCGTGCTTCGTTCGTGTTACAGAAGCCGTCGGCAGCGATATCATTTTGTTTTTAGACCACGAAATCAACAATGTCCCTAAAGAAATGTGTTACTGATTTTGAGGGAAAGATAACCTTGTTTAGCTTCCCAAATTATCCAGCTGTAAGGAAACAGTGGATGCGGTTTGTTTTAGAGCACACTGTAAAAACAAATTCAGGCCCCAATTAAAATGTTCTAGTGACTGATCACATCAAAAAAAAAATGTTTAAATTGCATAAATTCACAGAAATTAAATTTAGCCAACTAAAAATTTAGATGTGATATGTCACTAGAAAATTTTCAATTTGGGCCTGAATTTCTTTTCCAGTGGAGTAACGGAGTTCTGCAAGTGTGTTTGTTTGTTCCCAGTCATGCGTCGAAACCGCAGGCGGTGAGAGAAACCGCAAGCCATGATGTATTTTGTGTGTGTGTGCTTGTGAGTCTTTAGCTCCGCCCACTGCATGCCTGCACAATCTCAGCTGTTTTCAGAACAAATCAGAACAGCCTCCGTCTTTTATAAATCTGATAAAACTAAAGACTCTTCAGAGATATGAAGGATGCAATACTACTCTAGGTACTCAAGATTAAAGGGTTACTTCAGCATTTAGCATTAAGCATTGTATCAGTAGAAACCATTGGTGTAGTCTACGTGATACACAGGTATACGCCGTATACCCACTAGGAAAGAACAAGGATTTCTGTATACCCACTAAAAAAAGCGTGAGTATACGTAACAATATCGTTTTGTGACAGAACTTTCATTCATAAATTCACCACGTCTGTGTTGCGAACACAGACTGTGGTTGCGATTGCGAATCACTAACGTTTTTGACTCTTTGAGTGTTTTCGGAAGCCTGCCCCTAAAGCTACAGCAGCTTCGCTTGACACTTCAGCTGTAGCAGATGACACGGACGTTACAGAAAATCCAGTGCGACTCGCAATTTTGACCAATCACTGCAACTTTTCTGCATTTTGATCAATTATCGTCCTGATTTTTACACGAGCACCTCTGCAGTCTGAGCGCGATGCACTGAAGCTCACTCGCTCATATCTGAGGTAAATCATTAACACCATTACCGCTTACATTACAGGTTTTATTGAACTAAATACATTGCAATCGGCCAAAACGAATACGCAGTTTACTTTTCTAAACAAAAGCGCTCCAAGTCCGTGTTTCTCACACTGTTCGTGTGAATCAAGGCGCAGTTCTGCACACACACACAAAATACCGGCAATTCAATGGGGGACGCGCATCTCTTAAAGGGGCCTCGCTATATTCCTCCTCCAGGTATGGTGTGGTTCTGGTGCGCTCCCAGGTCCGCATGACAGCTTTCACATTACCAATTTTTCATAAGAACTGTGCCCTGTTCTAAACTAAACTGCCAGCGTAAAAACTCCGAAACTCAGAAGACAACAATCTTCAAGATACAGTAAAGCTCCCATGTATAACGGATTGGCACCTCAAAATAATATGTGTGTGTGTGTGTTGTGTGTGTGTACTACACCAAAATCTAGACTACACCACTGGTAGAAACCCAGTAGTATATTCAAATGACGTGCTTCACCCCCCTCAAATCCCACTGAGATGAGAGATTTATGAATTTATGTCTGGAAAAAAGCCTCAGATGAGGCAACAATCATTTTGCCTCATCTGAGGCTTTTTTGCCCAAAGTCTATAGACTACAGCCAGTAGTAGGAGCTAGTTCTGCATGTTTCCAACCCGCCCACAGGGGGTGAGATCTCACTCACAGAATGTAAATGCATGCGCATGGCCTCTCTGGCATTCATAACAGATTGGTGCGGAGCAAAGCAAGTGTTTTAAATTAATTTCTATGAAAGCTATTCTTCCATAGCCATAAACTGAAAATGTGGAAGACTGGACACACCGTGAATGACTGTGTGGCCATGAATGAATGCTGGGCAGCTGTGTTTAACTTTCGTTTTTGAGCGCCATTTCGGGCGGGTTGCTTAAATTGTGGGTTCATTAGCCTAATATTTTTAATAAAAAACACAACAAGAAAACACTACAATGACAAACTGACTTAAATAGGCGCTTTACATTTGGCTTTGAAATCAAATCTTTGCGATTATCTTCATTCAGCTCCTCACTCTCATGATAAATGAAATCTGACTCCTGCTGCTGGTCTGCGCTGAGACTCTCATTCAGCTCACAATGTATTGAGCAGACACGTTCGGTTTTTAATCGCAGTGTCTGTTCTCTAACTGAGCTAAATTATTATATTACTATACAAATGAAAACAATGGTGGGGGTGGTGGGCAAGTGATGTAACCGGTGGGAGTGGCCTCGTAGGACAGGGAAGCAAGTGCATTCTGGGAGTTGTTGCCTTTCATCCAAATGAGCCAAAAATAATTTAGGCTTTTTTCAGTCTCTGGCACCATCTTCTAAAATAATTTCACATTTCTTTTAATGACCCAATTTAAATACACATTCATCTTCCCAGCAGTGAAGTACACTTTTAACACGAGACTGGCAGAAACTGTGTGTGTGTGTTATGTACCCTTTAATAATAATAAATGCATTAAATATACAGTGACCTCTAAAAGTCTAAAATATGAGGTCTACATTTTTCAATTTGACTGCAAAATAGAAGTGTTTTACTAGTGGTCTCGGATTTGTGGATCCCAATGTATTTTCACTAATCAATCAAAACTTTTAAAAAGACAATTGTAAGAGGGTGCATTATGAAGTTAAAAACTTTCTCTAGCACGCTCTGATGCAATGTAATATGCTTTTGTATGAGGCAAGGCTCCCAAGGTCTAACCGTCCCAGATAGGCTGAGAACAATGGGGAGTGAAAGAAAACTTTGTTCCTTTTGGAGGTGTGTAAAGGCCTCTAGCCTAAAGAGGCTAAAGCAACATGTGGAAATGTAGTGTATGAGTGTGTGTTATTTACACACTTTCCTCCAATATGCAGAGAAAAGAAGCGTCCCTTACGACATCTTGCAGCTTGCACCGATCGAGAGCTGATATGTGCACAATTAAAATTAATGTATTCATTTGATGTCAAGCGCTTTAAATATTTCAGACACTGGAGGGCAGGGGGAAGATGATCTGAGCAGCACTGCAAGGGCGCTGTATTATTGATTGATCGCATGCTCGGCTCGTCACGGCCGCTGTTCAGGTGTGCATCTGAGCTCCAGGTTATTAGCGTCCCTGCTGCAGATGGAGCGATCAAGTTTTGAGTACATGATGATGAAATTTTTGTTCAGAGGGAAACTCAAAAAAAGAAAGGCCAAAGGGGCACTTAGTCTGAATAGATGCTACAATGATCTCTGCTGTGGCATGATGTTGTCCTGCTCAGGGACACAGGGAAAACTTTCAGAAAAAAATATTGATATTGCAAAATATTTTTATAATAATAATAATAATAATAATAATAATAATAATAATAATAATAATAATAATAATATTAATAATGATATTCTTATTCTTATTTACATTTAAATTTATTAAAATCCTTCACAATATCCAGATTTTTCTCTAAAAAGTTTTCTCTGCGACTCCCTTTGAAAACTTTTTATGGCGGGGGCTACAAGATTGTGTGGCCACTTATTATTATTAATTATCTTATGATTATTATATTTTATAATTTCAATATTATTACTAATATTAATATTATTATATTTGTGATATATAATTATAATTTTAATATGTTTCAATATATATTTAAATATAATTATGACATATAATTACATATAATTATTATATTATGATAAGACAAAAACAGAAAAAGTACTATTTCTCTATATCACTAATAATAATAATAATAATAAGACATATTATTAAATAAATATAAATAAGTACCAAATTTTACATTATTATGGTTTCATGATCTAAACTAATTGTTTTCTAATTAATCCTGATCATATTTAAAACCTTTATAATATTTGGGATAATCGTATTTGATTAGTGAATAAATCTACAAAATGTTACTTTTTTTTAAAGAATAAATTGACCTTTACACATAAACATCTATGGAAGCTTGTTTCTAGATATATACTCCTAATTGCAAGTTATAAAGTCCCATTCTGAGGAGAAAAGAATTGGAAGTTTATATCTCAGAAATTGCATGTCATGAGATGAAAGGTCGCAATTAGCTTTTTAATTTTTTTTTTATTCTGCAGTGAAAACAAGTGTCCATAAATTCCCTATTAAAAGGTGTGTTGTTGTTTTTTTGCTGTAATATTTGGTTACACTTTATTTTAAGATGACGTATAGTTCCATTTTACTTTCTCAAATAAGTACTAAGTAATATGAATGAACAACATGCACTTATTACAGAATTAGGGTTAGGGTTTAGTTTATAGTTAGTTACTTGTAATTATGCAAAATGATATTGTTATTACCTTAGTATAGTATAGTAAATGTAGTAACGTGTAACTTCGTCGCCTTAAAATAAAGTGTCACCTAATATTATAAACATTTGAATACACTGTAAACCGAATAAGTGGGCAGAACTCAAAAACTTTGAGCAATCAGTTACATCAAAATTTGTAAGTTAAGTAATTCAAAGTTTGCAGAACTTGCAGATCTTTTTATTTTGTACTTTTTATATGCATTTTAATTGAAATATTTGAGTAAGCTAATACATGCATTTCACATAATATTATCATGTCATGTCAACTTAAATATTTTAGTAGTGGAAACTTAGCAAGCTAATTCAGTAAATGCGAACTTGCTAATTGGTAACACAATGCTTTGAAATAAAAAATCCCAGCCCAGTTTCAGTTTCAGTTAAATGTAAGTTTGTCTAAGTTAAAATAAACAAGTTCATAAAACTCAAAACAATAAAACAATGCAGATTACTTAACATGTAAATGTTTTGTGAACTCAAAAGAAAAATAAAGTTCTATATACTCATGAAAGTTAATTTGATTTAAATAATTTGTTTAATTTGAGTTTACCCAACTTAAACAAGTTCAATATTTTGAACATTAGGGTTTACAATGTAGTAAAGTAGTTGGCAAGTGTCCGCAGGGCCAAAGGTCATAATCAGTTATCACTGTATGCAGGGTCTGTTGTGGCCCCTGGGTCATTACCTCACTAGCCCGCTCCAAAAAGCCCGCCCTAATCCTGCCTAATATAATTGCTATTGTAATAATTACTGTAACTGATTCCAGATAATCACTAGTGACTAATTGTTGGCGGTGTAATCATTCTCGTTCTATGGCTGCCTGTTGAAAGCGCATTTACAGCTTTATAATGCAGCCCAAAAATGTGAAATCACAGATGCAGCACTTGGCAGCAGATGCCATGAAGAGGCAGAATTCTCATTGGTAGTGAGTCATCATAAAACTGATGGTGATAGACAGGCTCTTGTCTTCCTCACTGGAGTAATAATCACGACCACATACTGTACGGCATATTGAAGCATATAGCACTGCAGCAGCATAAAGATATCAACCAACGTCTTGTGTTTCCCTTTCATCTTATTGTTCTGTGGTACATCTCATCCTGATTTGGCCTTGTCAAAATTCCTTTTGTGCTTCCTCACTGCATTGTAGAGTGAGGGTCTCTCTGGAGTCTGGCTGAAAAGTTATGAAATTCAGCCTGAACTCCTCTTCTATGGACACATTGCTACAGTATTTCTGTATGTCAAAGAAAAATTGGACTTTGATGAGCCAAACACATAAACAGGGATTCGTGAGAGCCATCATTGATAAGAGGGTCATTCTTAAGAGAGCCAACCTTGATTGCTAAGACTGACAAAGAAAGTAGTCATATAAAAGTTTAGGGATTAGATGGTATAGCTTTCATGGCCATGACGATCATTTTTGAAAAGATATTATTCCAGATATGTTGTTTTGTACCTGTAGCCTTTTCAGCGAGCACTCAATTTCAGGTTAATAGCTTTTTACAATACATTTTTTGTTGACTTTTATTTCCATAATTTTTGTGTAAAAAAGAAAACATGACTCACTTTTTGGCACAACATCTTCAGCGACGTTTCCCCTAAAAATGTTGTCCCATTATCTTTAATTGCAAGCCCATAGCACCTCCGCGGCGGAGCATTTTAAATGGCTTTCATCACTGAACAAGCAGAATTAGGATTTTTTACCGCATAAGTGCTGAGTTGAAAGGCTTTAAAAGCAACATAATCGCATGTGTCATTCACAACGCGGAGCATCTCGCGGATGGAATTAGCCCGCAGTCACACTTAAAAAAAGACAATGGAAGGTTGCGAACGTCACCGTGCTCATTCTTATACTTGAGCAAGCGTGCTTTTGCTTGGCGGGCGCTTCATTGTGGAGCTCAGATGACCCGTGAAATATGATGTAGCACACTTCACCTCACCTTCTCACTGATGCAGACCGTGCTACAATTTTCCCCTCAAAGAACAGAGCAAATCAACCTTACCGTTCGCCGGGCACGTGAAACGATGTCTGCCCACCGCTGACGGATTTACATCGGCTGGGGGAAAAATGACACTACGGGTACAAGATAAGAGGGAGAATTATCATTGATTCAACAAAAGAGGCATGTAATATGATCATTAAATAAACAAAAGCTCAACGTGATAGATGTCTTGTTATATCAGTGGGTTATGGATAGGGTTTTTTTGTGTGTGTTTTTTTTTTTTTTTTACATAAACCTTCACCCTTCCCATTATGGTTTGATTGCCTGAAATTATAGTTTCTATTCAGCAGTGACATGGATATTATTGGATCTGAACCTTGTAAGCTTTTAATATTACAGGGCAGTATGTCTTATCTTTTACTTAAGCTCGCTCATTTTACGCTCTGGATAAAATCTGCCATGTTGACCTTTAGCTTCCAATCAATAAAGTGTGATTATTAAGGAAACAACACAACTCAACACAAAACATTAACAATATATATGATCACAGATAAAATGTGCTTGTATAATCATTGCTTTGGAGGTCACAGCTCTTGTTGTAATAAGAGGCATTAGTCAATCAAAGTTCATTTGAGCTAGATGTTAATTTATCTAGTAGTGGGAGGTTCCATCACAACTGGTTTGAAACAGCATTCTTACCTGTTGCCATGTTGATAAGGCCACAGGGAAAAGTCTCTAATATAGTATGGATTGAGGCCAAATCCTGGGGGAGGCAGAAGATTGGAGGCAAATTGGGAGTTGACAGCCATATACATGGGGTCCATCTGTACAATGAACAAATAACATAATGTGGGCTAAGGGAGCTAAAGCCCGAATGTTTTGCTCCCTTGTCTTTCTCAAGGGGCTTAACAATTAATAAATTAATTTTAAAAATAAATAAAAAACATTTAAAAAAATTTTTTTAAAGTACATATTACAGCATTATTTATATTTTCACTTACAACAAACACAGTACATTTGCAGAACACAGATATTTTATGCTTAAAATAAGCCTAAAATGCAAAATAACAAGCCCAATTAAGGATAGGTAGAGTAATTTTCATGCAGTTAAAAAATGTGTGATTTTTGTATACAGTATAAACAGCTTGTGTGACTAAAAATAAATAAAAACAATTGCTGGTTTGGTGAATTGTATTAAAACCAGTCCAAAAATCTTAATTATCAAACTAACATTAATAAAAGGGAATCCACAACAATTTAAAAAAAAATATATATGTATATTGTACATAATAATATTTTTTTACTATAAAACATGAGATTTCAGTGATATTTTGATCAAACAAAAAGCTAATGTCCCTGGTTTCCATTTCAGAAACCTGGTCACCTTACAACTAGGGCATGTTTACATGTTTACAGCCATGTTTACTTGTTTACTTCTACATGTTACAAGTGTTTTTGGTCTATATAGCTAAATGTGAGGGGGTGAATTTGTTTATAACTCATCCGTTTACATTGTATTAAGCCTTAAAGTCTGCATAATTAAGGGCATGGCAACATGAGTGACAGGTGGATGGCCACTATGGCCGAGCTTTCAGCAAACCACGGCCACCTAGTTCTGTAAAAAAAAAAAAAATGGACGTAGTGTCTGTGACTTCACCCATAGGTTTCTGAGGAATATTTTTTAAGTCTAATGTTGACCGTTGCCTTCTTGGCAGTGCGTCACTCCTGAATAACTAAAAAATAATAATTGAAAATGGGCAAAGAGGCATGGGTGAAGCTGAGGTGCCTCTTTGCCCATTTTCAGTTATTATTTTTTAGTTATTCAGGAGTGACGCACTGACATGAAGGCAACGGCTTACTTTTTAACATATGTATCTGTTTACAAATCCTATCACTTTTTTCTGCTTTTTCTTTTCCTGTGTTTTGATCAGGTGATTCTGTACTCTTTCAGAAGATGTGTCACCTCGGAAAGACAAAAAATCCCATCAATTTCAGCACATTTAAAACATTGTGATGTTTTTATGGAGTGTATTTTAACAATAGGGGAAAGTTAATATTTACATCAAACACTGTTCTTCACTTCTCTGAAACAATCCCTCACCAATTTTCAGTTTTTTATCTAAACAGTGTCACCGTTTCAGTAAAATAAGCATAAAGAGAAGATAAGCTCTCTGTATAAGCTCACTGCATACACTGTCGGGTCTCTCAAAAAGCTCTTCTTAAGAAAATTGTGCTTCAATGTTGTATAGAAATATTGAGGACATTTCAATAATAAAACCAAGAGATGCAATTTCTTTATTTTTTTAAGGAAACTTTAACAGTTGTGAGGCTTAAATTCAGGAGCTGAATAAGTGCATACAATTGAGCAAAAAAGCACACAAAAAAAATACTTTCAAAACTTTTGAAAGAGTTTCTGTTATGTTGAAGTTTTGACCATTACCATAGTGCAGAAGAGTTTAGGTTGTGGATGATTACATGTACTAATAATATGATGCCTGTTGCTTTGTTCATTGAGCATTACCTTTGCTAATGCCAGTGCAGTAACAAGTTTCTTTCTACATGTGCTGTGCTAGCAGCGTGCAATCTATAATTTCACAACATAACTCATAGTCAAATATAATCAGGACATTTCCATTCACTCTAATTCACACACTTTTGAGAGACAGTTTAAAATAAAAAACCACATTTCCCAAGAAAAAAAATTATTTATTGTGTCATAGACTACATAATTTAGGAGATTTTACTTAATAAGGTAGATTCCATTAAAGAAATCAAGCCTATAAAACTCTTTGTTCCCATAATTTGTTGAAGTAAATAGCACATATTTCTTTTTACAGTGCTCCTTTCTTTTCTCCATCTATGTGAGAGAGGACGTTCATTTTCTTTTTTCTTGGCGCCTCAGATGTATAAGACCACAGATTCACAGTCGTGACATGACATCAAAGCGGCTTGATCTAAAGCAGCCTATACCTCCCTTTTGGTTTCTCCATCTCATAAATATCATCAGACCCATATATTGTATTCACATGAATGTGACAGTGTCGCTGAGGTAATACATTTGCTTCCTGTTGTTAGAGCATCTAACACTTGGGCTGTTACTCCACAGCTGATCTGAGGCACACACAGACACTCCATTGTATTTGTTTTCACAAAAATCAGGATTCACCCTGCACAAGATCAAAACCGTTCATAAATGATTCAGTTGTACGTACACAGGTTCAGATGCAATGGAAAGTGCAAACATATTTATTTTAAATCTGTTTACCTATGTTTGAAAACTTGCTGTTTTTGATGGGCGTTTCAGGGAGGCTGAAAACAGCAGGCCTCACCCCTTCTGCCAACTCAAAAAATTTCAAAGAAAGAGAATGAGCACTAGCCAGTTATACCCACCACACTTCATAGTCTTATTCTAAGTCATAATCATGCTCTTTTTGAATTGGGATTTAATGTAACACTTTATAGTAAGAAGAAATGTTCTGTTTTTACCTCCCAACAGCATGTGTGTTTCGTCAATTTCAGACAAAATTATAATAATAATAATTATTATTATTATTATTATTATTATTATTATTATTATTATTTAATAATAATAATAATAATAATAATAATAATAATAATTATTATTATTATTATTATTATTATTATTATTATTATTATTATTATTATTATTGTTGTTGTTGTTGTTGTTGTTGTTGTTGTTGTTGTTGTTATATTAGGGCACAATATACAGTCTTAGAAACTTTTATTGAGCCTTCATAATTTATTTGTTGCTACTTGTACAGATTTTGTTTTACCATCCTACCAGATTCAAACTTTTAACCTTAAAGGGGTGATGAATTGAGAAATCAATTTTCCCTTAAGCTTTTGAAATATACAAATATTTATTTTTAATGAAGTTCCAGCTCATGTGGGGAGAAGTATGTGTTCGCTTCATTTCACGGCAGAATCATTTGTAAAAAAGTCTCAGGTTGAGCTGGATTTGCAGAAATATTGGGATTAAAACACAATGCTGTGCCTTCTATATTGGATCCGACAGGAATGGTGCAACAAACTTATGTGAGTAAAACATCTTGTTTACATGTAATAGTAGTCCCAGACGATGTGTTTTCCAGACGGGCTACCAAAACTCAAGCCCGACGGCAGGCTGGTGATTCTCACATAAAGAAAATCTCGGCGTGCGTGTACAGATGTGTGTGTGTGTGTGTGCGCGCGCGCGTGGTTCATGCTTTTATCCAACGATTGTGCGGGCCAAGTAATAAAAAAATTATATTCCAATTGATCACGTATGGATGAGAAATTAAACATTGGGTTTGTTTGATAAAGACGTTTACGAGCCCTGTAGTCGAGAGAATCATTCTGGTTGCTGCTTTCAAAACAATCCCTCCCTCATGGGAACTGACAGTGGAGCTGAAGCTCATTAAATATGCAAATATTATCCAATCCTAGCCGTGGGCATTTACTTCCAAGTTTTGAGTGCATCACGCCCATCAAAACCCAGCGTTCAGGAGAGAGCCAGCCAGTGTAGAAAATAGTCTATTACTTAGTTATGATGAAGAACATCATTAGTTGACCTCAGACAACAGTATAAAAAAATATTTCTAAAAAAAATTGTATCTTTAAATTATGTAAATACATAATAAAAACACAAATTATTACCTGTTTAAAACTTTTTTTAAAGAAGAAAATAAACCATTTCAATATTAATTGTGTGAAATTTATTTGTAGGTATTTTTCAAAAACATTGTTTTCATTAATATTTTATATATTTTATAATAAAATTTAGTGTTTATATTTTCCATTTTTATTTGAATTTAAAGTTTCTTTTTATTTGCTGTTGTTGTGTTCTTTTTAAATGTCTATATAGTTTTTACTAATTTTTTGTTTAGTTTTTTAGTTAAACAAAATGAAAATAGGAAATATTGTCTTGAAATCTAGCTAAAAATAAAATGTTATTTTTAAAAAATATATATATATATTTTAATTTTTTTACATTTATCTATTTTAGGAAACACTAAGGTTTTAGTTTTAGTTTGAGTTATAATAATAACCCTGGTATGAACTGCATTGCTATTGAATAAATTAAAACGAGAGCTTGAAATGTGGGTTTTAAAACTCTATTTTTTTTTTAAAAAGTCCTCACCACCAAAACTTTTTAATGAACACCCATACTTGGAGAGCTATTAAAAATGTGTCACAGGGATTGAACTTGATAAAATTATCAAATGACTTTTACACCAATCTTCCCTTCACCTCTTTTTACGCATAGATAATATATCTTTATAAACCGAGTCCACAGTCACACACACCCACAGAGAGTCTCAGTCACACACACCTAGAAGTACTTACACAGCCCACAAAGTTTAAGGTGTGATGAATGAATGCAAATTATGAATACAAATGGCTGTGTGCGAGTCAAAGAAAGGGGTTCATATTTCACAATAACCAGCGTGACTTAACTACTATCAGCCGAGCCAAACGGCTCACTAAATAATACCATCAGATTACTGCAAAGTGCTGATTCATTCAGACAGCCACCGGCCTCCAAGGCCACGACACAGCCAGTCGTACACACACCTCCGCAGGTGCTTAGGGCAGAGGTGTCCACAATTATAGGCTTCCCATAATGCATTGCTAATCTGCACCTCTGCCCTCTTTGCACCCTTCCATGCCATTGGAGGACAGAAACAAGCGCTCGTGCTCCAGTCATGTCATCAGCATGTGATTAATGATCACATGATAAAACGTGAAGTATGATAAAGGGAGAGTGAAAACAAATGGTACAAAACACTTTCAGGGAATGAAAGAGGAAGCAAGTGCAGATAACTGAAGATTGAAGATTGAAGAATGATGTGGAATTTCAAGGCTCTTATGAGGGGCATCCATCACCAGAGACAGTCATACAAATAGCATCTCCCATATTCAATTAGTTCCCCTCATAGCGCTGGTTACGTGTGCGTCGGCCGGTACCGTGTCGCGAACGCTCGCGCACACACACGCCCTAATGCTCATATGTCTGCCCTTCACTTCTGTCTTCCGAATCTATTCATCCTCACATCTGTGACCGTTGTTCCGTGAGGTAAGGTTGTGAAGGGTCTGACATGTTAAGAAGCCGTTCTCCTGACAGCAGAGTATTTTGGGAATGCAGTGTAACTTTGCAGTTGTCACACAAGGTAAAACAATAACACCGCCTGTCTAACAGTTCTATTGGCACATGGGGTCAGTAATGTTTATTTATGTATTAATTTCCAAAATGGCATTAGGGGAGAGTGGGGTAAGATGAGCCATTTTACTTATGGGGTCTTCAAGATGAAAGTATCTAAAGTAATGTCAGGATGTTTGCTATCGTTTTAAATTATCAGAATACATCTATGAAAAAGGGTTCTAAAAATATGGATTCTTATGAAAAGTGTTCCTATGGCTCATTTAACCCCAGGTTAGGGGTAAGTTGATCCAAGTCAGTGGGTACTTTGAACTATCTGGGTGTAAATGGATCATCTAATTGAATCTCAATGTGAAAGAGTAAAGATAATTTACCTGTTTTAAAAACACCTTCAGTTCTCTTTCAGTCAGTCACGTTCGACGTACGTCAGAACTAGACAGACGAATGGGGATCCCCATTCGTCAGCCTAGTTCTGACGTACGTCTCCGTTCCCTCCTTCAGAGAACGAGGGTTACCATACGTAACCGAGACATTATCAATTTCAATTTTACAAATAGTCATATTTCATTTCTTAAAGCCAATTTAAACTACATAAAACCAACCAAATGAAGCTGAAATTTTTATATCTTTAATTGTTTGAATTTCTGGAACAATATGTTGAACGCAAGATGTAACCTTCCCAAAAACAGACTAAACAGTTTGTTGAGAAAAATTAAATAATAATTAAATAAAATAAAACCTGAATTAGAATGAATTAATGAATGTTATTGAAACAAATAAATATTTTAGTCAAAAGGTTCTTGGCATGGTAGTTTTTCTGCAAAATAGAACGTTCATTAGAGATTACGGGTGGAAAGAGATATATGATTGAGCATCTTCTGGTTCTTATCAGAGAAGGATTTGGTGTACTTGTACATTGTTCCTATCAAATAAACTCACGCCAAAACAAAACAAAAAGAACAAAAATTATAAACTAGTTGTGGAGGTTTACATTGATTTTATACTAGTTTATGTTTCAGAGATTTAACTCAACTACAGTGCCTTATGGTAGCGTAAGTTAAAACACTAACTCAATTTACCCTATAGCACTTGGCTTAATTTGCCCCTTTGCTGCTATTTTGGATTAAACTAGCTTACTGATTCAGACTAATATTTAGCTAAATGATTTGCATGGTTTTATCCATTGCTAAATCACAAATATGGATCATAAATACTTTAGACCTGGACAAATGTGTTTTGATGCAACAGCTATTACATCTGTTATGCTCATATTTTACTTTGACAAGCCAAAAACAGTTTTTTTTTGTTTTTTGGTTTTGGTTTTTATAGTAAATGGGTGCCTTCCACTCCTCCCATGTGCTTCTCATTTTCACAGTCTGGCAGAAATGAGAGTGGTTCCAAAATATATGGTCACATGACAATACAAGTGTACAGTTACCAATATAAAGGGGGTGGGTTGACTTACCCATTGGCTCATCTTACCCCACTCTCCCCTATTAAGCAGTTTAGCATGAATTCTTGAATAAGAAAAAAATAATAATAATAATAAAATGCCATGTGCTCAACTACCCAGAATAAATAAATAAAGCTTTTCAAAATTAAAATACTAAATTATTTTTAATACTTTAACTTTTGACTTATTTCTTACTTTTTTTAAATAATGAATAACATGTAAACACTTGAATGTATTCAAGGTTAAAGGAAAATGTTTTGCTTGGTTTTGCAGTGGTTCATACCACTTTTACTTGGTTACACCACATTATATTTAACAGTCAGGTTCCAGAACTAAAAACATTTATTTTCTCCATAGGATAATAATTGATTTATAATGATAACTTATAAACCTTTGAAGACAACTTTACTGTGAGCTATGAGGTTGATAATTGATAACATTTTTCTGTTGAGGTCATCAGCCCGTATTATTTCAGCTTAGTTTTTAAATAATCGTGTTCAACAGCAGAATTTGTGGTGAAAAACGACATTACTATAATTCCACCAGAGGGCTGAAACAAGCAAACGTGCCAAAAGATCTCTATAGACTGGCACTTCCATAAAGCACTGTGAAACACATATAATAATAAGTACACGCTCAAAATATTTCAATATAAATGCATATTTTGCAATAAACTGGCAGTAAAAAAAATATTATTTCTCCACCGTTTTTTATTCGATTTTAAATTTTGCAATGCTTCATGGGATTGAAGTTCTTTCCCTCAATAAAGTCATTAAGTAAATAGTCATGTGCCTTTGTTTTTTGTTTTGTTTTTTTTCAGATTTTCAAAAAAAGAAAATTGCTTCAGATTTGGTAATTCAAGTTTGTAATGATATGATTCACCTCATATGCTGGTTGGCTTGCTTCATGGCATATACCGCTTTAATAAATACATTTTTGAAATCACTATGTGTTGTTGGGGCCAGGGTTATTGCTATGGTTATTGCGTCTCTCTGAATTTTTTTTTTTAAAGTGGGATGTCTGCCTATGCTGTTAAAAAGTGTTGCTGTAGTGATGTGTCATTCATGAATGATTTGTTCATTTTGAACGAATCTTTAATGTGACTCGAGAACAACGTGTTGTCTCAGAGAGCGATATGTTCATTTGTTGACCGCGCATGCGCAACATCCCATACAGCTCTAAGAAAAAATAAGAGACCACTTAACATGGACTGTATGTTCTGTACAGGAAACAGAGTGATTAGTTCATCTCACGAGTCCGGATTCGAGTCATTCGTTCATCAAGTCCCAGTCCCATAGACAAGGCTATGCAGTCTGTACCAGAAACAGAAATGATTCATTCTCTTGAATCTTCAGTCTGAGTCACGTGATGTGACAGCCATGTTGGATACAGAAATTAGTTTATTAACAACCTTCCTCACAAACACTGCACACTGTGCAGTTTTTGTTTTGTTTGTTTAGTTCAGTTTTGTTGTAGCTAGTATAATAACAGATTTTCATCATTTAATAATTGACACATTGGGTTGGTCAGAATGGATAGGCATAATAAAAGTTTATTGGCCATATCTTCTGATGATTTCATAATAATAAATATATTTTAACATGCAGTCAATAATACTACTGTAATGTTGTATGTTGCGAGACACTAAACCGGTGAGGTCATGTGACAAAAGAACGAGACTCAGAGTCAGACCCGAAGACTCAAGAGAACAGTTTCTGCATTCAGCCTATGGGGACTTGAACGAACGACTCAAATGAGAATTACATATTTTACATATGAGGCTGTCACGGCCCAGATCAGACATGATGACAGAACTAGCGGCTCGAACCAGAAGTCACGAGTGGTGTACTAATATTTCTAGGGAACAGATGTGATTAAATGTGAAGTGACTAAGGAAAGAACGATTTGGATCTGTCTGGAGGTGAGGTGAACTAACTGACTGCATACATAGCCTGAAGTGGCGAAGCAATTAATTCATCATTTCTTTTTAAAGTTTGGCCATGACTGCATTAGCTTATAGGTTGTTATTATTCCAAAAGTACTAAATGTGTTGAAAAATGTAACATGTAACATTTAATCAGATTCATATGTAAGGGAAGGAGGTTATTTAATATGGAAGGATTGAAAGGGGCCAAGTGAAGATGGTTTGATTACAGCATGGAAAATCAAGAGGAGGATAAATTATAGTGAATAAGAATATAGAAAAGGAGAGTAAAATCAATGGCCAATGAGTAGAGCCAAGAAAATGCCAATATAACAGCAGGCAGAGATATTCAGAATCCTTGTTTGGAACCTGGACACTGTGGCATGTTTCTGGCTTAGTACATAAATAAAGGTTGGAACTGGGTTGTTTTGTTAAGTGTTATCCTGATCGCTATCATACATTAAGCAGTCAATGTGAAGATTCACTGAAATAGATCAAACCTCTATGCTAACAATAATGTATTTTGAACCTGTTTTAAGAAGGAGCTGTCAAGAGGCATATTTGAAAGTTCTTGATTCATTTTGAAAAACAAAAAAGGTATAAAAATAAACTATTAGTATGGCAGTTCATAAGCAATCCATTTAGAGCATTAAAGAAGAAAAATAACAGTTTTTGTTTAAAGTCTGATAAATATTATAGACCAAACCCAACAGTGGCCATCCATGAAGTGATGACATTAAACATTTATGTATAATATAAAATCTACTGAATTGAACTGAATACTAATGCTAAATGTTTTATGCACATTATATCTTCATATCTGGTACCCTGATAGGGTTATGCAGACTGAAGAGATAACAAAAGTATAGAGTAGTAAACAGTGAATGTTTTTCAAACTACATATTTATACATATTTATAAGAACTGTACAACACACAAAAAAATATACAATTATACACACTTTCATAGTATGCAGTCGTCAAATAAATGACAAAAAGTGCCTCAATCACCCTGAATTCACCTTACTTAAAGTGTTTGTTCACCCAAAAATGAAATTGATGTGATTAATGACTCACCCTAATGTCGTTCTATACCCGTAAGACCTCCGTTCATCTTCGGAACACATTTTAAAATATTTTATATTTAGTCCAAGAGCTTTTCAGTTCTTTCATGAAAGTGTATGCACACTATACTGTCCATATCCAGCAAGGTAATAAAAACATCATCAAAGTATGAAGTCCATATGTGAAATCAGTTCATTAGAATCTCTTAAAGCATCAAAAATACATTTTGGTCAAAAAATAACAAACACTACGACTTTATTCACCATTGTCTTCTCTTCCGTGTTTGTTTTCAGTCCTCAAATAAAGATTCAAACGGTTATGAATGAGCATGATTTGAGTGCCAGTGTCACGTGATTTCAGCAGTTTGGCAGTTTGACACGCGATCTGAATCATGAATTAATACGCTGATTCACATTAATTTTAATCCTTATTTGAGGACTGAAAACAAACACGGAAGAGAAGACAATGCTGAATAAAGTCGTAGTTTTTGTTTTTTGTTTTTTGACCAAAATGTCTTTTCGATCCTTCAATTCGATGCTTATTCCGGGCCTGAGATCTCTTACTGCGTAGACTCGTCCCAAATCTGTGCAAGATGTCAGTGTCATATTCGGACCTCCGGAGGCTTCAGTAACTTCAGTGGCAGAGAATGAAGTCGCGTCGTCCATATTTATTTACGGTCTATTGGAGGCCATGTTGGGCTGAGTTGTTGTAGTACAGTGTTATTGCCATGTTTCTTTTAAACAGTCCTCCATGTTTATATCCTCGCTAGAGCAGCTAGTCATAATATGTATCATCTATTTAAACATTATATCTGTTCTGTTTCTGGCTGTAATAATAAACTCCTGGAATCTGATCCACTGAGGATGCAGTGAATTCATTTAATTTCTACATCATTGCTCATGCGTCACAGTACTTTCCAGTTTCGGTTTTCAATCTGATCAACAGTTTGTCCTTACTCGCTTTTGTGATTCGTCTCCCTCTGGCATTTTACTCTAGTGTGAGAAGCGTGTATCTGACAAATTATATCAGAGAAACATCAGTTGGCTATAATCGATTATGGTCTATTATCGCATCGGGACAGAATCATTTACGTCCGCATCGCAATGCATCAACACTATCTCATGACCAATTCGTACATATTTTACGAGGTGGCTAATTCGTAGGAATTTCTACGACCTCACTCACATGAATTTGTACATTAAGTCTAAACCACAGTGACGGGTAGGTTTAGGGGTGGAGTCTGAAGTAGGCCATTCGTATGAATTAAAGTTGTCATGAACTGGCTTTTTAAATGTTATACTGTTGTCTGAGGTCAATTAATGATGTTTGTGTGGTTTTTACATTCAAAACATCATAACTAATAAGCAATAGGCTATTTTCTACATTGGCTTTGAGGCTCTCTCCAAATGCTGGGTTTTGATGGGCGTGACGCACTGGAGACTTGGAAATAATCTACCATGGCTGATTGGATAAGATTTGCGTATTTAATGAGCTTCAGCTCACCTGTCAGTTCACGAGGGAGAGGAGAGATTGAGGGAGAATCAGCAACCGGAATGATTTTTTCGATCACAGGGCTCGTAAACGTCTTTATCAAACAAACACAATAATTTATTTCTCATCCACCCGCGATTGATTGGACTATTATTTTTATATTACACATAGCCCGCATGATCAGTCGGTAAAAGCGCGAACTGTGAACACACACGTGTGTGCGCCACCCTTCAAATGTCAAGTCGAAAGAGATAAAAGCACAGATCAAGAACGGAATATTATGATACTCATCGGCATGCCGGGCTTTGCGAGTCCTGGCCCGTATGAGTCCAGCGTGCTAAAGGTATGTTCTGTTAGACACATACACATAAGCAAAACGATCTATAACAATGCAATACTATCACATATTAAAAAAAACACATTTTACTCACATAAGTGTGTTGCACCATTCCTGTCGGATCCAAATCCAGCATCAACCGGAGATTTGTTTACAAACGATCCCGCAGTGAAATGAAGCGAACACGAAACCACGTCTTCCCCATGGGGGAAGACTTGGTTTCGTGTTCGCTTCATTTCACTGCGGAATGGTGCAACACACTTATGTGAGTAAAATGTGTTTTTTTTAATATGTGATAGTATTGCATTGTTATAGATCGTTTTGCTTATGTGTATGTGTCTAACAGAACATACCTTTAGCACGCTGGACTCATACGGGCCAGGACTCGCAAAGCCCGGCATGCCGATGAGTATCATACTAAACAGAAACTAAACAGAGCGTTACTGAGAGTAACATGCATGTTACTCTCAGTAACGCTCTGTTTAGTTTCGGCCTCTATGAAGCCCTGCCTTTATGAAAAGCGCGATGTGCTCTGATTGGTCGGCTGGACTGATGTGTTGTGCTCGAACTACCATACTAACACAACTCAACCAGGCCTCAACTTTTTTTTTTTAAAGTATGCCTTGGGTGGGAATTATTTAGCCTAAATGACAAATATTGTGACGTGTACGTTTACTAATATAGACAATAGCTCCCTTTGGAGTGACTTTGTGCATTGTAACTTTTGCAGATATATTTTAAGCTCAAACAGCAACACTTGGTTTCTATATACAGATATATGCTTACTATAGGTCACTCAGTTGTGGTAGTCAAATATATTTCTAAAAACTGCAAAATAACATATTTTAATATGTATTGTATATGAAAGTTTGTGTACACTATTAAAGCAAAGTGCATAATAAACTAATTTGTACATGATTTCTGAGTTCTTACAAAATCTATTATTTTTCTGTTTTTGGTGGTGGCAGTAGCTTAGCAACATCTTGACGATCATTTTAGCAATATTAATGATTCTTCTACTGACACTAGTCAACACATAATTAAGAAGTTGAAAACTAGAACTTATTCAACGCTTGTGATTTAAAGAAGAAGTTCTCTATTTATCTCTTCCACCTTCATATTTTTCTAGCACATCAATTCTATCGTTCCTCTGAACTATAACTAAATAGGACAACATCAGCCCGGTGCCCGAAGCAGTTTCATTTCAGATTTGAACAGTATCAAAAATCTTATCACTTTCAACCAAATAAATAATTTAAGACATAGATATTCAACAAGGACGATTGTCCTGTATAAAAATTATGCCTATATGATGAAATAATGGTTTTCCTGATATATCTTGATGAAAAATCTAATTGCCTAAGAACAAGAAACCTGTGTAGCCTAGCAACAGCACGTAGCCTGGTTTTAAAGCATGTTGCTCATGTATATACTCTTCTGGGCTGGTCACGAAGCAAAAAAAAAAAAAAAAAAGTTTCTTTAAACTCTTTATAAGTCTCGAACAACATGTAACACCTCATTTCAAGATAATTATTATTCTTTTTTTAAAAAAAAAATGAATAATCACGACAAGCATGACATATCAATTAAAAGTCACTGCTTGCTACAAATGTTCAAAAAATTGCTTGGACTGGCATCAAACATGGCAGTTTAATTGGCCTCCTGCACCTACTGGCATCTCAGTCTCTCCCTGTGCTAAATTCTGAGCCACAGCAAATAACAAACATCTTAATATGCCTCTCGCTTATACACAAACTCATTCAGACACATCCATGCAACTAATCATCCTGAGGAAAAGTGATATGGTCGTGTAGTCACCAAAATAAGATTATGCACTCTTAGAAAATGCAATGGGGTTCTAAATAGAACCCTAGGGTCCCGTGATTCAATTTTAAAGGCAAAAAGGGTTCAATATAAAGATAAATGTCTCATATCATTGCATTACTTTCATGTTTAACAGATATGTTTTTCTTGAGCTAAATAAATAAAACAATGAACTTTTATTTATATTATGTAAATTATATATTGTCATTTATATGAATAATATTTAGTGTAATTTAATTTATATTAATAATTATTTAGTAATTTATATTAATACAACTTATGCATAACTTTGTGTTTGCATAGGTGTACTGTGCATAATTATGTATGTATTCCATATATATAAATCATACATTGTGATTGAGAACTTGCAAAATAGCAGAGTGTTCAAATACTTTTTTCCCCACTGTATGTAATATTTAAGAAATATATATATGCAAGTTCTCCCACTTGAAAGTCATGGAGGGGTTTGAAATTGTCATCGTGGGTGCATGACCACTGTGAGAGACATAATCTATTTAAAAAAAAATCCAGAACGAAGAAGAAGAATGATAAGTACCATCCCAAGAACACCATCCCTAATGTGAAGCATGGAAGTGGTAGCATCATGCTTTGGGGGTGTTTTTCTGCACATGAGACAGGGCGACTGCACTGTATTAAAGAGAGGATGACCGGGGCCACGTATTGCAAGATCTTGGGGAACAACCTCCTTCCCTCAGTTAGAGCATTGAAGATGGGTTGAGGCTGGGTCTTCCAACATGACAATGACCCGAAGGACACCGCCAGGATAACCAAGGAGTGGCTCTGTAAGAAGCATATCAAAGTTCTGGTGTGGCTTAGCCAGTCTCCAGACCTAAACCCGATAGAGAATCTTTGGAGGGAGCTCAAACTCTGTGTTTCTCAGCGACAGGCCAGAAACCTTATGGATCTAGAGAAGATCTGTGTGGAGGAGTGGGCCAAAATCCCTCCTGCAGTGTGTGCAAACCTGTTGAAAAACTACAGGAAACATTTGACCTCTGTAATTGCAAACAAATGCTACTGTAACAAATATTAACATGGATTTTCTCAGGTGTTCAAATACTTATTTGCAGCTGTATCATACAAATTAATAGTTTAAAAATCATATATTGTGATTTCTGGATTTTTTTTTTTAGAATATGTCTCTGATGACAATTTCAGACCCCTCCATGATTTCCAAGTGGGAGAACTTCCAACATAGCAGGGTGTTCAAATACTTATTTTCCTCAGAGTATATAGACATAATAATTATACACAACACACACACACATATATGTGCACACACTGCCCCTGCCCCTAAACCTACCCATCACAGGAAACATTCTGCATTTTCACTTTCTCAAAAAAATCATCCTGTATAATTTATAAGCATTTTGAAAAATGTCTGAACAATTTTCATCACATTATCACAAATAAAACAATTGACTTCAAGCCCAATCCAATACGCTAACAAAATATAGTGTATATATATATATATATATATATATATATATATATATATATATATATATATATATATATATATATATATATATATTCCGGTATATCTTGTTGCTGGGGCAGAAACTAAACTAGAGTAAGGAGTCGGGTAGGCAGAGCGATGCAGAAAACTGCCGAGGAACAACGGTGAGTCGGATATGTATACACTATAAAAGCCTCCTCTCGTGCCGATTGGATAGATCACTTGAATGTGTTCCTCCTGAACTTTCTCAATAAAACTTGTTTGAATAAAGGATGAAGATGTCATCTGTAGAACCTTTGCTTCGAAGAGTGTGTGTCCAGTATAACCTCATCCCACATTCATTGCATTTACAAAACCATTCTATTAAAGTGAAAATCAGCAGGTTAAATGCTCAGATTTGGGTTGTACCTCAGAAAACCACAGGAAACAGTTGGCCGGCAACAACCACGAGCTCTGAGGGCCATGACCCGTGCCTGTAAAGAACGGGCCGTTTTGTAGGGGACACCTTCCACTGCTGTTCCAAGCCTGGATTCCATCCATATTACCTGGCATAGACATGTCTGTGACCACAATCACAAAGAACACACATAGTAAACAAAGAGAAAACAGAATGAACAAAGAGAGATTAAGATAAGTGAATCGTCTTCACCAGGGCCTGGACCCGTGGTCTTTGTCTTTGCAACTGAGGCATCCTTGTGGTATATATGGCATTTGGCATTATCGAGAGGGCCAGCTGTATTCTTCACGCTCCCGGTACCGCTGCCAGCCTGGGTCTGTGCCATGTGGGCACCATCTGCACTCCTGCCCAGCTCCACGTATCCACCTTAGGAAGAACAGGTGACAGGATTAACACATGAGGAACGGGAATACTAGGCAAATCCAAATGCCATTTTCAATGCCATATGGAAATAAAAATGTTCATAGGAAGCACTATGTCAACATAAATTTGTCTTTGAATGCTTTAGTGAAGGTAAGCACACATACAACATGAATCAATAATAATCAAATGATGCAAACATTTAAATACACTTATATAAACAACAATTAAACAATTTGTCAAAATGACATTTATAATGATATTTCAAGTAAATGCAGTCTTGAAAAAATGAATCATGGTTTCTAAAAAAAAAAACATTCACATTCAACATTCACTCAAAAAAAAAATATATGTTGGATTTACTTCATTTTTTTATGTCAACAGGTTCCATGTAATTGGTTTATGTTGAATTTAATAAGGTTTTTTTTTTTTTACATATGATTAATTAAATGCCATTTAGTTGAATCAGGTTAACATTCTTAATTTTTTCCCAAACTATTAAGTTAAATTATTCAAAAACAAATATCAGACAAAAAAGCAAGCAATCCAGTTTAATTTCAAAAGTTATCTAACAAGAAAATCTCTTACACAATTGTGTAAAAAGCTGTTGTTGTGCTTATTGACTGGGCAGAAAACGGTTTTGTTACATCCATGACATGCCCAAAACAGTAGTTTTTTTTATTGTACAATAACTTGTTATTAGCAGGTCCTCACTCCAAGCACTCCAAGCACACTATACTTCACCACAATGGTAACCTCCAAAAACACTAACATAACACAAACCTTTAAATACCAACAGAACATTAAACATCCAAAAGGCTCTCCATTTTCTCATCTTGTTAAAAAATGCATAAAATAGCACTTTATTTAAACATTTACTCTCTGAATTCAGCCCCTTTGCAAAGCATGATGGGAAGTGAAAGTCCTGGTTGTTTGGGTTACTGGATTGAAACATGTAATTTCAAAATAAAAACATCACGTTAACAGTTTTAAGTTAATATAACATGAAGCAATTACATTTGAACCAGAAACCTGATATAATGGTGTTAAATCGAGATTAATTGCTTAAATAAAGTGAACAGCATGCAATATTTTTGAAGGATCATGTGACACTGTAGACTGCAGTAATGGTGCTGAAAAATCAGCTTTTCATCACAGGAATACATTTAATTGTTTACATTAAATACATTTAATTGTATATTATATTATATTATATTATATATTATATTATATTATATTATATTATATTATATTATATTATATTATATTATATTATATTATATTATATTATATTATTAATTTGTTACATTTATATAGCGCTTTTCTGGGTCCTCAAAGCACTTTACAGAAGGGGGGATCTCCTCAACCACCACCAATGTGCAGCATTCACCTGGATGAGGCGACGGCAGCCATATTGAGCCAGATTGCCTACCACACAACAGCTGATTGGTGGAGAGGAGACAGGCTGATGGAGCCTATAAGTATATGGGAATTATTAGGAGGATATGATGGAGAGAGGCTAATCGGCAAATTTAGTCAGGATGCCGGGGCTACACCCCTACTCTTATATCGAAGGACATCCTGGGATTTAGAATGACCACAGAGAGTCATGACCTCGGTTTAATGTCTCACCTGAAGGACGGTGCTCTGTTACAGTATAGTGTCCCCATTACTCTACTGGGGCATTAAGAACCACACAGACCACAGGGTGAGCGCCCCCTGCTGGCCTCACCAACACCTCCTCCAGCAGTTCCCTGGTTTTCCCAGGTCTCCCATCTAAATGCTGACCAGCATCAACCCTGCTTAGCTTCAATGGGAAACCATATCATATCAACCATATTATATCATATTAAATGCATTTAAATATACTAAATTAGTAAATTATTTAAAACTGTATTAATATTTCTTAACATTACTGTTTTTACTGTCATTTTTAGTGAGCATAAAATACTTCTTTTGAAAAGATAAAAAAGGAAACACTGTACTTCAATTTGCAATTTACACAGTTTATAATCTAAATCTGCATACCCTTTGCCTCTCAGGATGCAGAAGCAGTGGCAAAAAAGTAAAGAAAGAAAGAGAGATGGCGGGTGAAAGAGGAAAGAAAACATGAAGATTGCAAATCGATTGTGTTTAGACTGCTATTACAAACGGATTCCATTACCAAGAGGAAATGGATATATTGATTTGGGCCAATGCTCTCTTCTTTATGTTTTTGTTTTTTCATTTTCAAAATAATGAGTGACTTTTCGGGTTTGAGCAGCTCCTTTTGTGCCCCGAGGAGAGAGTTGACTGAGCACCATCCATAGCCATCCGCGCAAACAAAAACAACACTTTCCCTCTAAACTAATGCAAGTCGTCCATCAGTGCCATGCAGTGTCACAACCAAAGACTCCCAAACCGACAAGACGGCATGAGGTTGATTGTTATCGTTATGGAACCCTTACCTTAAATGGTGTTTCTATAATTGCTATCCTGGAATAAACTAGAGACTCAATACACCGACATGACTAGCGGATCTGTTTATGTCTGTGAGATGAAAAGCACTTTTACTGAAAAACTTGTCATTTTGCAATATATACAACTCACAGCAGCACAGTACAATAAGTCGGAAAGGAGGTTGATATGACTCTGGTGGTATCTAGTGTTTCTTTTGTCTTTTCCATACCCCAGCATGCACACGTTATGCAGCTTATAACCTTTTCAAATACAGAACAGCTGTAGTGTGATGCTTAATGTGCGTTGTGAGTCTTGTGTGCTAAGCTTTGAGTGAGAATTTAAAGGGGGTCATATAATGCCATTTTTGTACAAGTTAATATGATTCATTAGTGTCTACATTAAAACTTTGTAACATTAGTATTGTAAGAAAACAATCATTTTACCTGGTCAAAAACAGCTCTGTTTTCAGCAATCCATTTCAGGGCGTGTGACTTTAAATGATAATGAGCTTTGCTCACCCCACCCCTCTGTTCTGGGGGGCGGTTTGACACCACACAACAAATGTCAACAGGATCTATGCAACCGTATCAATTTGAACAGGACGTTTCTGAATGGTTGTTTAACGTAATGTCACTTGGGTATATCTTTATATGTACTGGCAGGGTAACGTTAGCGTAGTGAGGTACGAATGCTCTGTGTTTATGATGTATACGCTAGTCATTGACAGATTGATGTTACAGCTAATGCCAATAAATGTAGGTTTGTCAGTGATGTATAACGATCTAGCGTAATAATTGTTACAACACTTTTTTTTTTTTTGGACAGTAACAGACACCATTATAAACCATCTAATGTTTACAAAAGTAAGCTTAGTGTAGTGTTATCACGTTAACTTTATCACCAGCTTACACAGTTTGTAATAACACAATAACCATAAGGCGTTGTCCATTATAAACGTGGGATTATGAATTATATTGAGAACGTCATAAATAGAAAGCATGTCTTAATGTAAGTTATCTTACCCTGTAAACTATAGCCGCATTCATCGTGACGCGTCCAAGCGATTTGTAAAGATTAATATAAAGGTTAATACAACTTTTTTAGTGGCAAAAGGCATGAAATATTATGTTATATTATCTTTTTTTGCAAAAGCACCCAATGTAAGATATTTTGAGCTGAATTAAAAGGGTTATGCATGAAATTATGAGCTATTTTGCAGTTGAAAAAATTTGAATGTGCTTAAATTACTATTTATTTATATTTATTTATTTATATTTTTTGATAGAATCTAGTAATTTAAAGGTAAATAAAATAAAAACTAACAAAAAACTCAAATAAAATTATTACATTATTATAAAAATTATTAAATTATTATAAAAATAATTTATTTATAAAAAAATATTATCAAAAATGAAATAAAATACGCTTTCTGGACAAAGAAATAAGTTAATTTATGGGTTAAAAATAGTCATTTTAACCCATTAGGGAAGGATTTGTTGCGAAGTGCGAGGGAAGAATAAGGGTTAAATTATGTTGTTGTTTTTTTAAGTTCTTGCTTTGTTGGCCCCACTTTATATTAGGTGGCCCTACCTACTATGTACTTACATTAAAAAAAACAGTACATTACATCTCCACTTCACATTGCTCTGGTTGGTTGTAGCACTATCCTATTGCGGGCAGAAGGAGTTTGAAAGAGAACCGTTTATACCAGCCCTCAGATTGAGCCCTGTCAATGGTGAGCTTCCAGACCAAACGTCTTGATGTGGGTCTGGCATGTAAGGCTAGATAAATGGCTATCCACCTGTCAATCAAAGTGGACACGCCCTTAATTGTGCAGAATTAAGAGTTTATATAATGAATTTAAGAACAGAATTTAAGTCTTTATATAATGTAAACAAACGAGTTATTTAAAAAAAATCACCCTCCACTCAATTGTCATGAAGGGCAAAATTAGCCGTATAGACCCAAACTACAATTTGTACTATAGGCTGTAAACATGTTTGTTTGTTTTTTCTGCTGTAAAGTTGGGCATTTTAACAATGAGATTCTGCTCCCTTCTGAAGCCTGTCCCTAGTGGCCAGTCGAGGAATTGCAGTTTAATTCACTTCCGTATTGGCTTCAACACAAACTGGGGGGAGGTTGCTGTTTGAAAATTTTTTGAATCACTTAACAGATTCATTCAAAAACATTGCTTCACTAATGTGTTATGTGGTGCAATGATTATCGTGTTTTATTTTGTCTAAAATGTAAGTTACATATGAGGAATAACTGACAACAATTAGTGTTAACAGGTTAACAGCTTTGTGTCATGAAGGCATTACCACCTCAGGTGTGCATTATTTTTCGAATAATTCAACAGCTTGTCATCAATTATTCCTTACTTCTCTTATTGTTTAGTTTTAATAGACATGGTGGAAGAGCATTTGTGGAATGTCGACACCACGTTTACCTTTAAATGTGCGATCTTTAGGTATTATCTGCTCCTCTGCTTTTTGGAACTGTGCAAACATAGGTAAAATGGAACACTGCTGTCCTTCCCGTATAACTTTTTCTCTGCATACACTTCCTGTTTGGAGGGAACCAGGTTGGGCAATGAAGCCCTGAGCTTTTTTTGTGTCTATCTTCGGGGTTGTTTTGGCCGAGGGATGAGGTTTGACTCCTGGATGTTCTTTTTGATTTTGAGCCCTCTGTGGTTTTCCACAATGCAGTTGGATGTTTGGTTTTCCCTTTAAGAGAATAGCTTTATAGGAACCACTTTTGCTGACAGCGGCTTGCTTTGGTGGACTGTTCACCGACAGTGAGGCAAGTGGAGGAAAGTCTTCGTTTGAGGGTATCTTGGGAATGTCTTTTGTTGTGGCTTTTTTAGCTAGGTGAATTTGTTTAGGAAACTTCTCAATTTTCCTTCTGTCAGCATCCTCCTGGTTAATGGTCTCTTTAGTCTTGTCAGGTTCATGGCCATGGCTGTATCTATCATCAGGAAAAGACGGACACGTGACATCCATATGCCCCTGCAGAGCAGTCTGGGTCATGTTATGCTGAGTCATTAACATGACCTTGTCCAACTTTTGATGCCTCACTCTCCTGAAAAAGAAGGAGCATGCATTATTTTAAACTGCAAGTGCATTGTGAATGCAAGTTACACTGTTGGGAAAATATTCACGAGCCAAAAAGGATTGTAGCGGAGATGAATGCATTGAAAGCCCTAAAAGTGCATCATAGTTTATGTAAAAAGGTAAACAAGCCTTCCATTAACCAAACATGATCTTTCAAAGAATTGTCTGCATTTTGCTGCTGTAAATGAGGCATATGTCCTTTTGAAGTTCAAATGAACAACAGAAGGAGATCTTCCCATTGCTACGTGATCTACCGAAAATAGATGGGGTAGGTGTTTCCACGGACCACCGGGGACAGATGGCAGATCTATTAGCATGGGCTGCCATGGCCAGATTTGGCATGCGGTAATTCACACAATAGGGAAGCTGTCTCGAACTTTCTTTCGTTTGTAAAAACTTTTCCCATCTTCAACCCAATTTATTAACTGACTTAAGGGATTTTTGCAAAGATGATGCCGCTTTGTTCAAATGCAGAATGCCTTACATTTTTCTGTTAAAGAAATGTAATAAAGAAATTACATTTTTTATGCTTTAGAAATAAGTATATGCTCAAAAATTAAGTAAAACAGTAATATGAATTTGAAATAACTGTTTTCTATTTCATTAGCCTATATTTTAAAATATAATTTATTCCTGTGCTGCAAAGCTGATTTTTCAGCACCATTACACCAACTGGCACAGTTTTCTACCAGTTTTCAGCTCCTTCAGAAATCATTCTAACATGCTGATTTATTGTTAAAAAAACATTTCTTGGTAACACTTTATTTTACAGTACCATTGTTACATATGTTCCAGGGCACTTGCCATAGTAACAACAGTAAATTATGGATAATTACATGCAACTAACCCTCAACCAAACCCTAACTCAATACTAAGTACATGTAGTTAGCGTACTAAATATTACTCAGTACTTAAATATATAATTACACTGTAACAATGACACCTTCATATAACGTGCAACCCTTTTCTTACTATTAACGATGTTTAAGGGACAGTTCACCGAAAACTTTCATCATTTACTCACCATCAAATTGTTCCAAAAATAAGCGGAAGAAATCAATGTATACAGACTTTCAAACAACACGATGGTGAGTAAATGATGAGAGCGTTTTGATTTTGGGGTGAACTATCCCTTAAACAGAAAGAACTGCATCGATTTGATATGAATCTTTTGTAACATTATAAATGCTCGTACTGTCAATTTCGATCAATTCAATGCATCATTGCTGATTAAAAGTTAATGTATAATACGGATGATTATAATTGTAATGTCAATGTTGCATTGTATACTCAGCATCAGAAACTAGAAAATATTAGGAATAGTTGTGGTTTAGAACTGGCATGTTTTAGTGAAGCTTTTATGCCGCATTGGAGATGGCAAAGAGCCTGATCTGAGCAGATGTTACTCATTTATTTGTATTTACTCATGTTTATTATACTGTACAAGAGGCAAAATAAGCATATACTGTACTGTCAATATTTTGCCTAGACCAAAAAAAGTAAAAACCCAAACACCCGAGAGAGTATACACCGTGTGTTGTCACAACTTACTGTGTGAGGCTGTCGTCATTTCCTCTTATGTAGTTCTGGATACCACAGTTCTCATCCGCAAACACATGCGCATTTTCTGGTAAATGCGGCCAAACTCCCTTACTAGCCAAAGCAGAGCGCTTCCATACTCTACCGCAGGCTCTGTCCAGACTGTCCTCTGGTGTATGCGGATGAATCCACATTGACCTGGGAAATGGCCCCAATGCGTCCCAAAAAAGCGGAGCGTTTGTTTTAGATGACTCATCAAACGGTCTTGCACTACACATTTTAAATGTCTCTTCCGATAATAATGTTTGATGATTTAGTTGTTGTCTGGTCGTGATTTTGTTGTTGTTGTTGTTGTTTGTTTGTGGCTTGCGTCTGCATTACTTGGAATATTTAGAATTGAATTTCAAATATAAACAAAAACAATTATGCAAACAGCTACAATTCATTACGTGACCTGAATGGTTCCCATGAGTCGAGAAAAAGTGACGCTTCGTGCGGGAAAATAAATAAATAATGTGTCTGGGAAACGTGATGCCAATATCAATGGAAAAGGACTCATTAATGTTAAAGTTATTATTAATGAAAACCCGTATTTATATATTTCTTAATAAAGTTATAACCTAACTTTAATCGGGTGTTGGTATTATGCAATATTTCATCATGTTGTAAATGCATATCAAATTATTGATCTCGAAGCATCACACATTTAAAAAATAACAAGATTTTGGGTATAAAATTACTTTTGGGGTCAGTTAACTAGCCTAGACTATATACCAAATGATGTTGAAGTGATTTCACCTTGCTCTATAAATTGCGTTTCTTTCATTGCATGATAGTCTTTCAGATATTGTTATATTATATTATATTATATTATATTATATTATATTATATTATATTATATTATATTATATTATATAGGCTATTATTCTTTCTACCATCATAAACTTAAACAGTGTTTGTGTTGTTGGCACAAGTGAGAGAGAGAGAGAGAGAGAGAGAGAGAGAGAGAGAGAGAGAGAGAGAGAGAGAGAGAGAGAGAGAGAGAGAGAGAGAGAGAGAGATGATGATGATGATGATGATGATGTGAGCTCGTACTCGTACTGCAGTCGCGCTCTTCATTTCAGTTGCCTAAGTCTTGAAACACTGAGACCAGAGGTGGAAATCCTTCACGATTCTTTTTACGCCTGGAAATGATTCAGTCAGTGCTATGAAGGCTGTAAACTTCCACGAGTGGGCGGTGATAGTGAGTGTATCCTAGCTGTCCTTTCATAGTGACTCATTGGGAGAAAGACAGAAACGTGGATTTTCAGCGTTGTACTATATCGAAATTAAACTTATAGGCTACGCGCGCGTGGGGGGGGGGAGTGCACAGGCGTGTGCCGCATCATCCGTTTGAATCGGTTCCGGACTTGATCCGTTTGTAACGTTCATGTGAGCTCGAAGAGACCAGATACAGTTCTCATTATCAGCTCTTCAGCTTTTAGGAGAGAACGCGTCTATTAGAATCGGCTCACCCCGCGGCTCGCTTGAGATGGTTCAGTCCAGCTGCGAGGGTCCAGTCTCCATGCACTGGGATTTTTCTCAGCGCCGACACCAAGTGAATCTTCCTTTTAAAACCATCTGATAACCGTGAAAAAGCCCACCATGAGCGCCTCTTTGAATCCTGACAGAACGGGACTCGTGAGGACAGAGTGCAGATGTACATATAACGGGACAAGGAAACTGGATGGTATAAGGATTTTTGCGCTAATGAAGGTGGGAGTACAGGCGCATCACTGGAGCGGGGTGCTGTTCTTCTATATGGGGCTGCTGGCTGCATCGGTTAAGGGTGAGTTTCCCGTTGTGCTGCATGTGGTCCTGTTGCCGAGCGCGCGACCCTCTTGGAGGCTACATACGACCCTTTTACCCCTGACAAGTGGATGGAGAGCCGTCGTTGTCAGTTCTGTGCCAACCGTATGGCATTTAATGTTGTGTCATGCGTTTCATTGATGTGAATCTACCAGGCATCAGTGGATATAAGCAGCAGACTCACCAGAGAAACATACAAGTCGATAACATCGTAGCCTACATACAGTGGCCAAGTTTATCATTTATTTGTGTGTGAATGTATATAAACGTAAAAGAGCCGTATGCACTTTTCAAGACGCATTTGGTGTTATTTCTTGCCAACCTTGGTCTGCCCCGTGTAAGCATAATATGTTGCATTATGCTTTGGATAACATGTAGGCTACCTCAGAACAAGATGCTGGTTTCTAGTGGGTGGGCAAGAACATGACACTTTGCTTAAAAGGGGGAAAAAATGGTTAATCATTTCGACGAACCGTTTCCGAAAACGTGTGTGTGTGTGTGTGTGTGTGTGTGTGTGTGGCGCAAGATTTCGTTAGTGTGGGAGCCAAGAGTGAATGAGTGAGTTTGGGAGGAAGGGGGGCGTATGTGGAGGCTGAAGAGAGGGGTTTCATGCCAACAAAACAGGTCTTTGACTCTGCGCTATTTTCAACATTTATTTGACCATATTAGGATATGTTTCCTACGTTCTAAAACATGTCCATTCCATCAGCCAAATCGTTAGGCTATCCTAGGGATCATCATTTGTTGCGTTTCTTGAAATTATGGCATTCCCAGCCAACCCATCCATCTGTCTTGTAGAGTAGCTGTTGTCAGGGTGCTGATTGTGTTTAAGCCGAAATTTAGCTAATACCAAGTGTCATGATGTACACTGAAACGAATTATAGTTTCCCTTTCAACACCTTGGTTGTCATTCTACCATCTCTTTTTATGTTCCTCGTGAGCAAAAGAAAGTCACGCTGGTTTGGAACATTATTGGAATGAGCAAATTATAACAGATTTTATATATATATATATATATATATATATATATATATATATATATATATATATATATATATATATATATATATATATATATATATATATATATATATTTATTCAATTATCCAGCAGTCTAAGATTCAACAGCATTGTTTTCCTCAGAGTTGATGATAGCCGGCACATGATGATAAAAGCTGAACGAATCCACAGAGCCGGTGGACGGTGTTCACCCTTAATACGGCGAATAAGTAATATGACGAGCAGAGTGTTCTACGTTTTTGACCGAGTCCGTGAAGCGCTCGCGAAGCCGTCAAGCAGTTTCCCTCTTTTTCCATTGAGCGGCACTAAAGCTTCAGAATAGCCGCGCTTACGCAGAGCCGGCAGTGGAGTCTCTCATGCTTCATTAATAAACCGACTATATCTTGGAAGCCTTTTAGAGTTTTCGTGTTAGCGCATAAGCTATGCCTGGTGAAATAAAACTGGCCTTTTTTCTAGCTGGAAGGAAATGCAAATTTAATGCCTCTTCAGCTACTGAGGCATGGCTGAGCTCATCATGTAGGCTCTATGGTCGCTGCATATTGACAAATTGCTGATTGAAAAGAGAGTGAACGCTAACGTGCACCAAATGCTCTTAAATGTAAATAGTTTTAACAGGGAAAATGTACAATGTTTCAGTGAAAACCCGTTTGGCAGTTGGGAAATGTAAAGATTAAGTAAGCAGAACTTGCATGTTTTTATTTTGTACTTTTTGTACTTTTTTATTTTTCTTAATTTCAAATATGTGAGTAAGCTAATTCATGCCTTTAGATCAAAAGTATCAACATAACATCAACAGAACACAAACAAAACAATATAACAGAAACTCTTCTAAACTAACATAACAAAAAATTAAACTACTAAATAGCCACCTTTATGTTAATCTTGCACACACATTATATAACACTTCATTTTAGCATTTTCTCTCCCTTTTGAGCGTCACGACAAAGCATACTGGGAAATCCCAGCTCAGCTTCAGTTCAATTTAAATTTGTCTAAATGAATAGAAACAAGTTCATACAACTTAATTAAACAATTCAGATGACTTAAAATGTGTTAATTTTGTGAACTCAAAAGGAAAAGAGTTCTAGATATTCTTTAAAGTTAATTTGATTGAACTGATTTGTTTAATTTGAGATTGCTCGACTCAAACCAATAAAGTATTTTGAGGGTTAAAGTGTACCTTACCATATAGGCTTTAGTAAAAAGTATATCATAATAATTAATGCTTATAATATGTCATGCAAAGGTCTGTCAGTCCTATTAGATCGTTTTTACCCTACCCATGTTGTCTACATCTTGTTGTCTACACCCAGATAGAATCCCATTCATCTGTTTCTGACGTATAGTGTGTGCTCTTGCTCAACCTCAGAAGTTGCTGCTCTGAAGATGCTGAAGCGCCCGAGATGAAATGCTTTTTCCCAATTTAGCCAAGCATTGTGTACTAACAACTCAATCCTTGCCCAGAATCTTTGATCAATGATAGTCGATGGCACTTGACTTCATAAAACCGCCAAAGTCACGAAACAGATGCATTTCCATGATGCAACTTGGTGTAAGGCTCTATTGAACATGAGAATTTGTAAGCATGCAGAGAAATCTTTTCATCATGTTCGAGAGAGCTTGGTGCATGTGTTCAGTTTTGGCCCGTCCCTTCGGTTGTTTAAACATACAACATTTTGTGATGTTTGAGATTAGGGAGGACGTTTCAAGCTCCCTCAAAACTCAAGCAAAGATTTTGAAACAGTCTTGTTTCTTTTTCAATCTGAGGTCCAGTACTTTATGCAAGCACGATGCATTTGTCAGCTGAGCACCAAACTGGTGTTTTAAAGAAGACTTGGAGGTATCCCTCTGGTCATGGATACTGCGGTGTTTGAGGCTTTAGCACCACGGACAGCTCCCCTTTAGCTCTGGTCATTGCATGTTTTTCACTGGTTGCCTTCACAAACGACTTAAAATCCACCTTAGCAAACAAAAGCTTTTAAACATTTTGAAACAGTCTTATCTCTTTTTATCTACAATTTTTTCAAGCTGAGATCCAGTGCTATTTGCAAGCACGATGCATTTGTCAGCTAAGCGCTGAAGTGTGTTTTAAAGAAGACTTGGAGGTATCCCTCAGGTCGTGGATACCGCCGTGTTTGAGGATTCAGCACCACGGACAGCTCCCCTTTAGCTCTGGTCATTACGTGTTTTCCTCTGGTTGCCTTTACAAACGACTCAAAATCCACCTTAGCAAACAAAGTCCTTGAAACATCTTGTCTCTTTGTATCTACCATTTTTCAAGCTGAGGTCCAGTGCTATCTGTAAGCATGATGCATTTGTCTGCTAAGCGCTGAAGTGTGTTTTAAAGAGGACTTGAAAGTATCACTCAGGTCGTGGATATCGCCGTGTTTGAGGCTTCAGCACCACGGACAGCTCCCCTTTAGCTCTGGTCATTACGTGTTTTCCTCTGGTTGCCTTCACAAACGACTCAAAATCCACCTTAGCAAACAAAGTCCTTTAAACATCCTGAAACATCGTGTCTCTACCACTTTTCAAGCTGAGCTCCAGTGCTATATGTAAGCATGATGCATGTGTCAGCTGAGCGACAACAGGTGTTTTAAGAACACTTAAAGGAATTGTTCAGCTTTTGGATACCACCGTTCTGTGAGACTTCAGCTCCCCGCGTTGCGTTTTGTCTTCACAATCGACTCATAACCTGCCTTAGCAAACAAAGGCTATAGACTTTTGTGCTGAGGGAACAAAGAAACATTAAATGTTTAGTCTGACTGTAACAGTCTGCCTCTTAAGAGTTGTAATCTCCAGCTGCAGTCCTATTAGGACCATGGACAGCTCCCACCATGTGTAGCACAGCTGTATACAGCAGAGCACAAGCTGGTTCTCCCAAAATGAGACTTACACACATACAGTGTCACTGAAAACCCCCTCACTCAATTCTACTGTCACATTCATACCTGCTAACATTTGTTTTTCGCCCACCATTGGTTATTTATCTCTTTCATCCACTCTATCCTTCTTTTAAAGCACACATACTAAATAAAATTAACACCTGTCGATCTGTTTGCTTAGACTATAAAAGCAAAGACTACCAAACAGGTCTGTTGTTTGCATGCAAATCCCAGAAGGCTGAAGGATGCTTTTGGCAAGGAGTGAGTTGATTTGTTTATACAGCTGCATCACTATACACCAAAAGTGCCCTTCCTTTGAATGCACCGCGTTTAACATAAGATAAATATTTAGCACATTAAATAACGTTTCTAAGATGTGTGTGTGACTTCATGGTCATGGTATTAAAGATAGCCACCCAAAAATTACAACGCGATTTACCCCACCATGTCATTCCAAACCTCTATGTCTTTCTTTCTTCTGCAGAACAGAAATGAAAATAGTTTGTCCATATGATGAAAGTAAATGGGCTCCAACATTTTCACAATATCTTCTTTCACAGAAGTCATACATAGAACAATATGTGGACTTCAGAACATCAGCTCATTATATAAAAGTGGCTAAGATGTGTGTGACTTCAAGGTCATGGTATTAAAGGGACAGTTCACCCAAAAAAATGACAATTATGTAATTTACTCATGTCATCATGTCATTCCAAATATCGATGGATTTCTTTGTTCAGCAGAAGAGAAATCAAAAGATTGTCTGTATAATGAAAGTCATTATAATGGGGTCTAAAATTGTCACAATAGATTCTTTCACAGAAGAATTGTATATAGAACAACATGTGGGTGAGAAAAGGATGACAGAATTATTTTTGGGTGGGTGAAATATCCCTTTAAGTTAGAAGACAACAGGTCTAGTGCAATGCTTACACAGGGTTCACTGGACATATAAAGGCTTTTGATGATGCTCAGACTGAAGAACATTTAGTGGAAATGTTTGTATACATGAAGCATGGAATGTGAAACCGTCTATATGTAAAACAGAGCAAACGGTCTTTGTAGCTATTCTTTGTATTTCTCTTGTACTGTATAATGATTTTGAAATGCACACATATGCTCTCAGATGCATTTACATAGATATAGAAATGCAAATAGGACAATTATTACAGCTCAAGAGGTTTTCAGTTGGCTTTTGTCATGGAACACAGCTAAATCCTCGATATTTCCAGCTGAAGCCGTGACAGGGAGTTTTGTATTTTTTAGTCAGATGTCTTTCAGGTGTACTTTGGCCAACATTGGTGTTTTTGGGCAAAGTGTGACTCAAGGTCAAACATCATTTGGAGCATACTGAGACAAATGGGCCCGTATTGTAAAGTTTGTGTTGGATTTTCTGTGTGATGGTGGCTGAAAGAACACACAATACTCTACTGGTCAAAAGTTTAGGGTGCGTACGTTTTTTGTTTTGTTTTAAAAAATATATACAAAAGGACAGCAAAGTCATTTATGTTACATATTTGTATTTTAAATAAACGCTGTTGTTTTGAACTTACACTCTTAGAACAAAAAAGGTTAATTGGGGTTCATTAACCATAGGGTTCTTTACTCAACTCCAAAGAACCTTTTATGTGGTTCTAGTTCTATACCCTTTATAAGGTCCTATAATGACAAGAAAGAACCCTTTTGGCACTTAAAATGGGTTCTATATAGAACCTTTTAGGGGTTCCAAATACGTAGTGCTATACAGAACCTGTAGCATTAATGAAAGAGTCCTGTTCTCAACATTGATAATAATAATAAATGTTTCTTGAGCTGCAAATCAGCATATTAGAATGATTTCTGAATGATCATGTACTACTGAACATTGGAGGAAGGATGCTGAAAGTTCAGCTTTGCCCTCACAGGTATAAGTCACAATTGAAAATATATTCAAATAGAAAACATTTATATTAAATTGTGATAATGTCACCATTTCTAAACAAATAAATGAAGATAAGCATAAAACCTCTAAAAATGTGTGACCCTTTTTTATTAAACAGTGTGTGAGGAAATAAAATAGCTCCAAATATTAAGTCGTTTACTATGGATTTCTGTTGAAATATTCTAGCCTTGTAACAGTGTTGGTTCTCTGACCCAAAAGTATGATAGAATTGATAGCAGCTCTTTTCGGTTTTCACTGAGCGAATATAAATGTGTAGGTCTCTTCCTGTCATCCAGCGGCTAGATTGACAGCGGAGATTTCTTTTGCCTTGCTGCCTGTCACTTCCAGGTTCTCTTCAGAACTTTGATATAGTGTTTTCTTATCTTTTATCTGCCGTGATTAGATTACACAGTTAATCCATTTACGTCTCCTCCACCCGAAACTGACTTTGTTACTATTCTCTTCTCCCTCTCTTTCTCTCCATTACACTGGCTTTTATGCTTTTGTGCCCTTCCATCCTCCTCCGTCCCTCTTTGGCACGCTGCATCACAGTCAAAGGACTGCAATTTGATTTTATTTGGCAGAGCTCCACCGAGGGGTGCCATTAGTTACTGCAGACTACCTCCAGCTTTTCTCCTCATATTGAATGTAATATTCGGCCCGTCTTTTAACACACACAATCAACTGGCGAGTTAAGTGGATTGATGCCAAAAGATAAGAAGGGACACAGAGAGATAAAGAGCGGGGAATTAGCACAGGACAGAAAACAAGAGTGAGGTATAGGCATGGGTGTTCAGAGACACGCAGACCTGAGTGAGGCGGACAGCCGTCAGGTCGCAGTGCGCTGGCTGCTGCAGCCTGTTATCCGCTCTAATCCGTGTCAGTGCGACGGCGCTGTCGCTGCAAACACACCTGTCAGCTGGCGCTTGCTACATGTCTGGGAGCAAAACTCTGGGATTTACCGGAATAAGCAATAATGTGAGGCTTTAATGGGGTGCCATGGCAGACTGCAAAGACTCTGACCTGTTGGTATACTTTTTATTGTTTATCGATGTTTGTATTTTTTTCCCCTTTCGTAACTTTTTAATAGCCAAATGAATGCCCCAAAAGTTTTATGTTAAAGGGGGGGTGAAATGCTGTTTCATGCATACTGAGCTTTTTACACTGTTAAAGACTTGGATTCCCATCCTAAACATAGACAAAGTTTCAAAAACTAATGTTGGACATTTGATAGAGTATTTCTGTGTCAAAAATACTCCTTCCGGTTTCTCACAAGTTTCAGAGAGTTTTTTTTCGAGTATGGGTCAGCTTGACGTCGATAGAGCGGAAGGTCTTTGTATGGGCCGTACGGGCTCTTCTCCCGGTAGGGTGCGCGCGCGTGTCACTAGAGCGAGAGAGGAAATGTACGCCGTAAACACTCTCTCAGGTGCAGATCCAGTTGTCCGTGAACACTTATGTCGCACGCCCCGCTCCACTTTATTCCTATGGGTGACGTCGAGCGACTTCAATGCCTCAGCACAGCATTCCCGGAAGGCAGCACTGCATTTGAACGCAGAAATGACGGGAAGCTTCACAACATCGCTTCAGTCGTGTCTCAAAGTGGATTTCCACGCCACTGCTGTCACAGGACTTCACCAAATCATACCAAAGAAGTGTGTTTTTGACAGAGCGGTGCCAGCGATAAAGGTTCGGTCCTGCTTTGGAAGCAGCCGGTGAGTAAAACTGCTTCAAATGTCTGTGCTGTTGGCTATCGTCGCGTGAGTAAACATCAGTAAACGACACGATCGCGTGCGTCGTCATTCAAATGCGCTAACGGTTACTCCATTGTTGTTCTCTGTATAACGTTACACTAGTCTGACGTGCAAAACCGTTTTGCTTGCTACTGCTAAGGTTTAGTCGCATACAATAGTCCATAAACCGAATCATGTCCTCATAAACTGCGAGTAAACACACACAATGTTGACAGGCCACTAAATACAGTACATACCACAGAGACGGACGTCCTGCTGTTGCTGTTTCTCCTGTTCAATTTATTTCTGCCTCAGATTTGATTCTGGATCCTTATCTGTATTAGCTGAGATAGATGGGTTTCTCCACGCTTGAGGACGTCACCGATTTGCGCTCGTCATTCTTTATCTCCGCCCACACGATACGCCTCCAGGCGCTCGTTTTTTTCCGGAAAGACTCGGTACAGCCTATATTTCTTTTAAAAATATAATAAAACTAAAGACTTTTCGGAGATATGAAGGATGCGATACTACTCTATAGGTACTCAAGACTGACATGAGATTGACTGAAACTGAGTGTTTCACCCCCCCTTTAACATTTCAGTGTAGCGGGTCAAAAAGTGAGCAGCAGACACTTTTCTTAAAGGGATATGTCACCCAAAAATGAGAATTATCATTTACGCCATATTCTGTTCCAAACTTATGCTTTTCTTTTTATGTTTTGGTTCCCGTTGACTTACATTTGGGCAAAAAATACAATGGAAGTCAATGGGATCCAAAACAGTTTGGTTACCAGTAATCTTCAAAATATCTATCCTTAGTCTTCAGCAGAAGAGGGTGAGTAAATGATGACATAATTAAAAATTTTGGATGGCTATTCCTTCAACGGTATATGGACTATATGGACTTTACAATCAGGAATTGATGTAAACGCTGACTTAGGGGTGCATAGTCCCTTTATTCAGCCAATTTGACCATCACTTTCATAGTGTGGAATACAGCTGTTTGGTAACTAATATTTTTCAAAATATCTTCTTTGTGTTCCACAGAAGAAGATTTTTTTTTTTTATAGAATTCAATTTTTTATGTGGACTATCTCTTTAAAGCTATTCAGACTATTCAGAATGAGTATACATTCAGGAAGTGATGCCATGCTAACTTAGGAGCGTGTTCTCACAAGCCAATTTGAGTTCAAGGGACAACTGGAACAAATCATTACACTATAAGCATGAGTCATTACCCTGTCCCCTATGAGAGAATCAATAGCATTCTGTAGATGATCATTTTAATTCTCTAGTACTTCAATTATTATATTACTAAAACAGCATCGATCCAGTGACACATGAATAGCAAACAAAGCCTAATGTTAAGTAGCATCCCACTGTAGAGATGTACTGTAAGAAAGTATACAAATGAATTAAATGAACTAGACGAATCAATAGATATGAATCATTCCTCACTGTGAAATTTTCTTTCCTATTCATCACCTTGCAATTATAAGGTTCTATCTGATATTTTTGTCAAAATTGAGTTATTCACAAATTCTTATTCTGTAAAACGTATTTACATTATGTGATGTTTTTTTTTTTTTTAGTTATATACATTTTGGGACTTTAGCGCGCATTATCTTAAAACCACTCAGAATGCAGATAGGACTTTATAGGTTAGGTTGTGCAAAACAAAAATATTACTTTTATGATTATTTTTTATGTAAAATACATGAAGCTAAAGTAAATTGTACTGGATCCTCCAGCTGGTATTTTTGTGGACCCATAGAATCCCTTCAATCAATACTACACTATAATATATATATATATATATATATATATATATATATATATATATATATATATATATATATATATATATATATATATATATATATATATATATATATATATAAATTAAATATTTCAAATTAAAAATGTTCTAGTGACTGATCACATCTAAATTTTTCAGTTGGCCAAATTGAATTTCTGTGAAATGATGCATTTTAATTCACAGACATTTAATTTGGCCAACTAAAAAATTTAGATGTGATCAGTTACTAGAAATTTTTCCATTGGAGACCTGAATTTTTTGACAGTGTTTCTGATCACACCTTTATTAAATATTGATTAAAGGATGTGTATGTAAGATTGTGGCCAAAACTGGTACTGCAATCACTTTCAAATGACTGTAGAGCGGTGTATCCTCTCTCCCCCTCCCCCTGATTTGAGGTTGCCAGATAAGCTGCAGGATCCAGCAGGAATGTTTGTAGCTGCAGCTGTGGTAACTAGAGCAGATCTGGCAACCCGGATGCTGAAACACTACTGACTTCGTGATTGGTAGATAGGTGGAGGGTGGAGCTTCAGGCCAAAACCCAACATGACAACATCAATAGCCGTTGTGGGCTGCAACAACAACTTTTAAATGACAATATCCTGGCCAGACTACTGTTGCCAGTGATATAAGTATTTGAAATGAACATGATTTCTAGAGACATATCAGGGCCATTTTATGATTAATTGAAATGCATTTCTTACATACAGTTTCTTTAAATGTTACATTTTTTCTCAGTCTAGACCATTTATAGATTTTTTACATACTATACTATACTTACTTATTTGTTTCTTTGACATAAAAAAATGAATGAATTGCAGTTTCCTCTCCTCCATCAATCCTGGTGTATTATTGTTTTGGGCCCCTCTGGACCTGCGGTCCCCTAGAATCATCTTAACCTTTCAGCCCATTAATCACGGCCTTGAAGAGAGGAGGGCGGATTATCAGAATGGCGATCAGTGAGGGGGCGACAAAGTTCTTCATTAAAAGTCTATCCTCTGTCTCACTCATGTGTTCGCCGTTGGCATGGGGACACCTTCATACTGCCTCGGCCTGAGTGCACAATAAACAAACAGGGCCACATTCATTCCCTGATCACCCTCTCATTCAGACCCAGACTAAAGGAACTGTAGGCTTATTTAACGAGAATCTAAACAAACTTGTTTGCAGACACAACTTCAATCATGGAGAGAAGAAATGAAATGCTTAGCTATGCAGTTTTAAGCCCTGAAAAAGAAACAGCATGAGTAATTCGGTAATTCCTCGGCGGTTTGGCTCTCAATCGTTGCCTGTGTGCTAGAAGGAGGAGGCAGAGAGATTAACTGGAGCTGAGTGAATCCAGTTTCATTGAAGACCCATGCAAGATCTGAACACTGGGCCATTGTGGCTCTGTAATGGGGCTGAAAGTGCACTAAATTCTGCCTGAACTGCACTCCTTGTGTGTGCTCTCTGCTCAGTCAGGAGCATATCTTTGAAACGCTGATCTATTGAGGCCACCCGGTCCATTTTAGAGCATTCTTTGCTCGTGGCAATGAAACAAAACACTAACCTGTAATATTCATAATGTAATGAATATCTAAGTCACTTGAACATGCAGGTCAACACCATTTTCTGCTCCAGGCTGAATTACAAGATTCGTCTCATGCAAACACAACAGCATATCTAAGTAGTCACTATAGACACTGTGTATGAATGCATATTTAATGTGAACCTAATACGGATGTGTTTAAGCTGATGCCCATGATGATAAAAGACTTTTATCGAAACGACTATGTGGCGAGGTGAACGAGCGAGAGACATGGGGGGAGCGAGTGAGACCTGGGGCGTGATTGCGAAAGAGCGTCACCTGCGAGCCACACCGGTCTCGAGTCCTCTCATGAGGGAGCTCGGAGGCATTTAAGGATGAGCGACACCAGTCAAGGACAAGAGAGGACCAGGCCTGGATTTTACGTTGAGTTTTGTTTATGTTTTGTTATGTGTGTGTGGGCAGTCGTCCGTGAGGGGCTTTACTTTCGTTTTGTTTATTTAATGGAAGTTGTTGAATGTTCGCTGGTTCCCGGCTCCTTCCTTCCCATCTAAGAGTTGTTATTACATTGGTGTCGAAACCCGGGAGGAAGGAGGGACATGCTGTCGAAGAGCCCTCGCTGCTGAGGGGGGTCGCGGTGCTGAGGAGTTCAGGCCGCGCGGATGAGGAAAGAGCGCGAGTGGCTGCCCGAGGTGGTGGTGCTGGAGCGAGTGAAGACCGGTGGGACGTAGAGCTCACTGCTGTGCCCCTGAGTCGAGGTGGGGTGGCAGCTATCCTGGAGGGAGCGGAGGAGTTGCCGGCGTTCGCCGTGGGCTGGAGCCTGCTGCCGTCCGCCGTAATGGGGAATTGCAGGGAACGCGGAGCTCGCTCCCGGACCTCTCAGGCAGAGGAGCCACCGCCGGCCGCCAGGGGGCGGAGGAGGCTCGGGCCGTCCACCAGGAGTCCAGCACCATCGCATAGCACCGCGAGGAAGAGCCTCTCAGCTTGGTGAGGACCGAGCGGCAGTGTGTCCGGGAACCGGAACCAGAATTTTTTTTCCTCTCTCCACTCTCTCGTCCTGTCGCTTGATCTCGATCTCCCACTTCTCTCGTTTCGTCTGCCCCTACCCCAGACGCGTCAGACTGGGCCCCCCGGGGGGTGGGGGGGAGTAGGCGCAGTCTCGGGTGCACCCCCCAGCCTGCGAAGGGCAATGGGGGTATGTGGCGAGGTGAACAAGCGAGAGACATGGGAGGAGCGAGTGAGACCTGGGGCGTGATTGCGAAAGAGTGTCACCTGCGAGCCACACCGGTCTCGAGTCCTCTCATGAGGGAGCTCGGAGGCATTTAAGGATGAGCGACACCAGTCAAGGACGAGAGAGGACCAGGCCTGGATTTTACGTTGAGTTTTGTTTATGTTTTGTTATGTGTGTGTGGGCAGTCGTCCGTGAGGGGCTGCCCGCGGTTTACTTTCGTTTTGTTTATTTAATGGAAGTTGGTGAATTTTCGCCGGTTCCCACCTCCTTCTTTCCTATCTAAGAGTCGTTATTACAGACTGATTGCAATAAAGCATGTTTTTTGTTTTGTGGCTGTGATGAACTTTCCAATAGCCTTTTCACATTGCGCTTGACCCCGAGTCTGGTTCAATGCAAATCACACTTATGACTGCATTAAATGCATTTGTGGCCTAATCTTTATTTACTAAAAAATTAATTCTGACTCGTTATTTCGAGTAATTTTCTTCGTTATTTTCTTTAAAAATGCAAAAATCAAGGTTGCAGTGAGGCACTTAGAGTGAAAGTAAATGGGGACTATCTTTGGAGAATTTACAAGCTGATTTTTCTTTTTTTTAAATCACTAACATTCAGTCTGCTGTTAGAACATCTGTATTGTATATAAGCAATTAAGTTGTTTTTCATCCTTTTTATAGCAATTTGATGATGTATGCTGTCATGGCAACAAAGTCTAAAAAAAGTTGGACTTCACACACAAAAAACATTTTTTTTAATGATTTTTCCTCTGCCAATTATGTTATCACACATTGTTGGCAATACTTTTGAGTGTGTTAACATTTTCATATTGCCCCAATTCACTTGCATTGTATTTACTGCCATTATAATGCTTTGAAGGACCCAGGACATATTTTAATATAACTCTGACTGTTTTTGTCTGAAAGAAAAATGTCATATATCCACCTAGGATGGCTTAAGGGTGAGTAAATCATGGGGTAGTTTTCATTTTTTAGTGATGAGATGAAAACCATGACAAAATGTTTTACCATGTTAATCAGTGATGTATGCAAACCTGCCACAACTTTCAACTTTGAACTCGGTGTGAACAAACAAGTGTACATCACTCACTCACACTTACAAATAAGTTAGCTAGAGTAAAAATGGTGTGCCTCTTTAACGTGCTGTCAAAGGAGATGGCTCCAGGCTCGGTATTTGGCTTGAACCCAGAGTGCTCCCCCCGAATTCCTGGTTGTGGTAGGAAAAAGCTAAGAGTAAGAAGTTGGGGTGGTGGAGGAGTGCTGAAAATGGTTGAGGAACGTAGATGAGTCAATATTATATATATATATGCTTGCTCACATGCTGATAGGATAGATGTGGTAATTGCTGATGACATGATAATTGGATAAATAATTGGATGGTGCTCATCCCGATGACAAAGATTGTTGGTCATGCAGTATGGATTTTCAACAATGTTAAAATGGTGTAATATTTATAAATTGATTATGTAGCCCACTTATCCATTTTGTTGCAACTGCAGTGCGCTTGAGTAACACGCTTTTCTGATTGGCTGTTATTTTTTATTTATTTTGTCAGGATCCTTCTCACTGGAATCTTATCCTATTGCTTTTGGTTAGAACATTGAAAATTGGGCTCGCGAAATTGCAGTCCCAAAGGTGCCACAAGATGGTGCTATGAAGAATGTAATAGTTTGTTGTTCAGCAACACAGCCAGTCATAAACTGCATCGGAGTTTACCTAAATATTCATGAAACGTCCTTACACTGATGGCAAATCCATTAAAAGAATGATGTACATAGAGTACATCGAGTATCATAGAGTACTCAAACATAGAGCATTGCACACAGCATTAAGGTCATGGGTTTGATTTCTGTGAAATGCTTAAACTGATCAAATGTGTCCTTTGACTATTCTGTCAAATGCATGTATGCTAATTTATTTGACAACATCTCTAATTAACAAGCAAGTGGTGTACTTGTACTTTAGTGTTATTAACCCAATAAATGTGCAAATAAAAAACTAGTTTTATTCTAGTGCCATGTATTCATTTTATCACAACTTTAATGTCGGTAAATTTCATAAAAAAACAACATTTTGAGCATAAAGCTGAGAAAATTACAATTTTGCCTACATCCAGAATGATGATTAAAACATAGACGGATTAGATCTAGACCATCAACAACCCCAAAGCTTGCACAGATTGTCCTGGACTGACATTTTGTTCCGTTACATTGCATTAGGCAGTGCATTATATGGTTTAATGTTGCTGATTGAGTTATTTTACATGCGCATATGATTACATATGATATCACTTGTTTCTGCTTCTTCTTGGCCTGTGTTTTGATCAGGAGATTCGGTACTCTTTCAGAAGATGTATCATAGCGCCCCCTAATGTATAACAGTGAAAACTGAGGAAATTCTGTCAATGGCAAGGAAGCGTTGTGTGTGTCTCAATCGGCTTCCCATCTCAGGGCACTGATCAGGGAGTCAGGGATTTTAGGGCTATCTCAGTCCTAGAATCCTAACAATGCACTATAAAGTGCGCTCCTTAAAAAGTCCCACAGTGCACTGCAAAACCCAGAGTGCATTGATGCTCACTATACTCCCTTAACAGAAGTTCTGAAGTGTAAAAAGACAGTTGTCTTTTAAAAAAAATGACAGTTACTGAACATAATCTAGTCTACATTTATAATTTATTTAAGGCTGACATGTTGCCTGTATATGTAACAAGCAAGGTATTTGTCATAATGTACAATTAAATGTAATGTACTAATTAATTAATGTATATTAATGAACTAATAAAATTACAAGTCATGTCAGAAAGATATCAGCTCTCCTTAAATACCCGTAATGATGTTGAAAAATGAGGACGTTGTTGCGTCGCCAGAAAGAGAGTCATCAGTGTCCTAATGTGTAGTGAGTCAACATCCTTTAATGTCCTTACCATTGCCCGAATTTGTGTACACGATATACTGATTCACAAGCTCAGGAGCTAGGGAACTAATTGAGACGCACCCGTTGTCTCATAAATGATGGACCTTTCCGTCAGTGGTGAGGAAAGAGTTAAGAGGTATTTGAAACATAGAGACAAATCATTCACACACCTTTAAGTGTCACACTGACTCCAGCTGTGTCGACTGTCATGTGGACCCCATCTGTTGATCCGTTGAAAACAACAGTGAAGACGCCTCGCTAAAGTAGAGACAATTCTCTCCTCTTTCCACAGCATTTACCTTTCTATTAATGGTCTCCGCAATCACATTGTGCAAACATTAGCATAAAGTATGGATTTACCCAGGAAAGCTGAGGTTGCCGATTTCCATTGTAATGGCGGGCATTCTTCAGTTAATGCAGATATGATGGAGCCTGGAGCCAATGCTTTGGCACATTAGAAGGCAGCTGGTTGTACATAGAGAGATTTGTGGGACTAAGAAGGTTGTTTTTCCTCTTGTGCTGGCATATTTTAAATCCCCATTCACATCTGCCTTGTTGGTATGGTGTAACTGAACTCAGGCCCTAATGGCATTTTCCACTGGTCCTTGAAAAAAGGAAATATGATCGATTTGAAGTGCTTATGAAAACTGGTGAGTCAGACCCATTTGTCTCTTAGGTGCCCAATTTACAGCAGAGCTATGGCAGCAAAGCTAAAGGGAATGCATTTCCGGAGATTGTAAAGATTATCTGCTATGGCCGGCGAAGCATTATCCTCAACTTTAACTCTGTCAGAAGTGGGAGGTTTCACCTGGATGTGTTTGCTACATTCCACGTCTCATTTTTCGGATATATATAAATTTCACAGGTGCAGGAAGACAGGTGGACTGATGAAATTAGTACCAACCTAATTCGCAATGTTACGTCACGTTTCAAAGCACATGCTAATATGCCGTAATCATGCCGTAAGCAGGACATATGGTGTTTATAGTGCTCTTCCTTTACATATAAATCCACAGAATTTCAATCATTTCATGATTTTTATGGGAGCACATTAATTATTAGTTACATCCAACTTCATGACTTTTGTTATGTTTTCTTATTCAACATTCCCTTAGTTAACCGTGAAAAGAAACAAAAGCAACTGTAATTCAGGAAAAATACAGTATTTATGACGTTTGGTTAAAGCTTTGCTCATGAATTTGAATTGCTTGGTAACCTTACAATATTTTTATTCCTTAGATCTATCTATCTATCTATCTATCTATCTATCTATCTATCTATCTATCTATCTATCTATCTATCTATCTATCTATCTATCTATCTATCTATCTATCTATCTATCTATCTATCTATCTATCTATCTATCCATCTGTCCATCCGTCCATCCGTCCGTCCTTCCACATCAGTCTGGTCTTCTAGAAGCTAGAAAAAAAGTTGGAAACAGGAATATGGCAAAAGAGAGCAAAAAATAATAATTAACAGCATGTTCGGTATGTACTGCTTTAGTGCAGACAACAGGCATAGAAATGTAATTTTCTATTAATATTATGTTTTTGCCAAACAATGTCATGCAAATACTGGTTCCAAGGTATGTTTTAAAGCTGTGTTTTGGCAGCGAATACTGGTGTCATATGTATTCACACACACATATCAAAAGCTTTATGGAATTATCTCGTTCAAAGAAACCTACATTTTCTGCCAATGACACAGACTGCTGTTATCCAACAATGAATGTCATGAGTTCTGTTCCAAAACCTTGCCGCCTCCTGCGTACTGCCTACATAGTCATCCTGGCTGAAATGGAACCTCATAAGTGATGTCAAATATAATAGCATTCCTCTCACAGCACACTTGTTGCATAATTTATTTCAATACAGAAGACACAAAAAGAACAATGTGGGACTCTAATAACGATAAATATATTAATTTTGGGTGATATGGTCAATGTTTAATTAATTTAAATAATTGAATTAATACTTTTAAATATGTAATTTTGGCTTAATTTCATTTTAAATATATTATAGCAATATTTAAGAACAGTTATCTACATATTAGATAAATATCATTTCTCACACACAGGCAGTTGTCTTAGAATTTATGTCAGTACAGAAGATCCAATAGAAACTGTTAGTCATTTTAACAATGATAAATAGTCAGTAGGTAATTAATTTAAGTAAATGTATTGATACTTTAAAATTATTTATTTATTGTAGTTGTATATTGTAATTTGATTTTAAATATACTATAAGAATGAATATAAATATACTACTATTGCTTTTTCTACTATATAGGATGGGATTAGAACAGCCATTGTGCCATAAAATGCTGCTTTGGAAGCCTATTATATGTTTTGGAACAAGAATGGTGGAAGAGTGATTGTGTGTTGACTTCTCGGCGAGGTGAATAAAGTACAGTCCAGCTGTTCATACAGAATTCCCCCTCTTCTCGCTTTCGCCCACCCCTTTCCCACTCCCCTTCCCTCCTAAGATCTCTGATTGCGGGCACTCTGAAGGATTGCTGTCCTGCCGTAGTATGGCACGGCAGCGATCGATTTATCAAAGTGTCATGCCGAGGCGCTGCAGCCCCGTAGCAGCAAAACAACAGCGGAGGCAAAACAAACATTGGTTGACTCTGGAGGTGGTCTCTGCAGTCGTGCTAAACAAGGTCAAAGCTCTCACTTCGTTTTCACTCCACTCCAATATGCTGGGGGAAACCTAAACAGATGCAAAGAACCCTAGAATAGGACAGAAGACTATAGGGATCTCTGGGGTTTTGATACAAGAGTTTAGTGTGTGCCACTGTCCCTCATCCGGAATGTTAGGCAAAATAACCACAGAGACACATGATGTTGAGACTGTATGGGACTCTTTTGAAGAATCAATGAAGCATTTGTGAATAAAGTACTATGGAGCCTTTTTGCCTCTTGGAGATTTATGTAGCACTGCAGGTCACTTTAATTCACATTTTTTACTTTTATAATGTATTTGTAAATGTATGTTCAAGGAAAGAAATCACCTGCTGCTGAGAGAGTAGGGGGTTACCCTTCATTAAGAGGTTACATAATGCATTTCCTTTTTCCTTTCAGCTTGATAAATTGAACTTCCTTCAATTCACTTCAAACGTAAGAAAGGAGCTGGATCCATGGGGGGAAAAAATCCTATAATAATTATGTTTATAAGCGTTCCTTATAAGTGTGTGTGTGTGTGTGTGTGTGTGTGTGTGTGTGTGTGTGTATGTATGGCCTGGTAATCCCTACGTTATGGGGACAAAATGTCCCCACAAAGATGGCAATATCCGAAATCCTTGTCCTTGTGGGGACATTTTCAGGTCCCCATGAGGAAAACATCTTATACATCACACAGAAGGAGTTTTTTTGAGAAAGTAAAAATGCAGAATGTTTCCTGTGAGGGGTAGGTTTAGGGGTAGGGGCAGTGTAAGGGGATAGGATGTACAGTTTGTACAGTATGAAATCTATTACGCCTATGGAATGTCCCCATAAAACATGAAAACACGACATGTAGGTGCGTGCATGTGTGTGTGTATATGTATATATATATATATATATATATATATATATATATATATATATATATATATATATATATATATATATATATATATATATACATCTATTGAATTTAAAATAAATGTGAGGTGCAAGTTAAAGAAAAGAGGAATATAATATTGTAATATTTTTAAATTAAATTATCAAGCAAACATCAAATGATCATATTTATTAATAACACATTCAAATTATAATTGTCCTTCAAAACGTTAAAGAGTCTGAATGTATCTGGAAGTGTGGAGGGAAAAAGTTGTAATGTGATCAATGAGACTTCCACATTCAAGCTGGGCCTATGCCTTTGTTCTGGACTGGAGATGGAACAAAGGCATAGGCTCAGCTATGAATACTCACAATTCTACTCCATCCTTCATTCAGTACTCAACCATTTCTTATAGTTTTGGCTTCAGGCCAGTATTTGCGTGTGTGTATATGTGAATGTACTGTTTTACTGTATGTACTCAAAACAATGATGAGAAGAAAATGTCTTTTTACATTAGCTATGTTATTTCAACCAAAAAAATCTGCACATGCAGTTTACCTCAGACTAGCTGACCATTTTTACAGTATCCTACATGAAAGCTTTTCATCCCTTTTGAACAAACATTCAAAACATTAAATGATTATAAATCTGCATGAAAACTAGCTTTTGGCTACCAATTGTAATAGCTCTTACTGTAGGTTAAATAGTTATGTAGGTGGTGGCAAGTGACTTTCTTTATGATTGAGTCACTGAATAAACTGATTCATTCCGGAAGGAGTGAAGTGACTGCCTTTGTGAGTGAGCAAGTGAATCATTCACTCAACTGATTCGTCCAAAAACGCAGATTCATTTTTGCCACGGATTAAAGCATGTGGCACATCCCAATTTGCATTCTATCCATCCTAAAAAGTTTTCTAAAATAAAATTAATATGTCCCAAATCCTAGTATGTTGAAATGTGCATTTCAAAGAAACCCATGATGTACAATTTCCAGTTTTAGAATTGGATGTGGAGATCAGTGCACACTCTAAAGCCAGAGACACACCAAGCCGATTACTTTGTTTATTCGGTGTGTTTCCACCATAGAGTTTGCACCATTGGCTCTAGTCTAGTAGGACAGCGTTGAGTGTTTTTGTGGGCCGACTCAACATTTAAAATTAGTCGTCGGGCTTTCGGTTAGAGAGAGAAATCTGATTGGCTGTTCAGCTTAGCGAATGAGTCTATGCAAGAGAACAATTGCAAATCAGCGAGCAAAGAAGTCAAAACAGTACAGACAGAAGGTTTTAATCTTACGTCATTTTACAGAGAGTTCCTGGGTGAATATTTGAATATATTCAAAAAGGTAATCGTGCAGTGATTTGTTTACTGTTTGCATGTCTGTAGCCTGGAGCCTTTGAATGATGGATATACTAAATAGCCATTTTTTTTTCTCATTTATACTAGTAAATAATTTGTTATAGTTCTCTAGGTGTGTTCAAGCGTTTTGGCCCAGACGTGGCCAACAAGAAGCGACAAAACCGTTGGCTTTCGTTGCTGCTAGTTCTTTAATGTCTGGTTGCCGTGTCCTGGCCATAATGGCTAATTGCCAAAAACCAATTGTGAGTTGGACGAGGATTCGATTTAGAACTACAAACGCGGATAAAGTGTTGAAAAACTACATGATGTGCATGATGTACATGTGCGAGTCCGAAGGTTAAGTAGATTGGTTTAGATAAAAGGGTTTGAGTGAATAATTATCAGTATCTACCCTGACAAAAAGATATTTATTCAGTGTTATCCACATTCCACATCCATGTGTTTCAAACTTCTTTTTACCCGAAAGTGAAGAACGAAGAAGAACTGCCATAGCTGGTGCGATTTCGGCAATCCTATTAACATTAGATCATTACAAATCACACTGTAGGATCTAATAAGAAGCTTAGAATAAAAGGGTTAGGGAATATGCCATCAGCAACAAATAGAGCACGAAGAATCACACTTTGGAAATTGTTTTTTTGTGTGCTGACAAAAAGAAAAAGGACAATATGGACAAGGTCATGGCTAGTGAAAAGATGTAGAGGGTTTTTACTGACAAGGTGATTGACAGGGCAGTTTAAACTCTGACAGGATGCACGTATCTGCTTCAGAGCTGTCCATTAAAGACAACAAAGTAGTAGTATGCCCCAAAGCTTGCTTAGACCTACCCTTCTTTTACACACTCAAAAGTATGCTCTTTTTCTTCACAAAAAGAGTATATACTTTTAGGGCGTAGTAAATGCTTTTATGATTGAGTCATTAAATCGATTTGTTCAAGAACGCTGATTAAATTATGAACAAAACGTGTGAGTCATTGAATCATTCATTCAACCGATTTACTCACAAATGCATTCACAAGTAAAACAGTTTCAATACTGCTTCAATATTTTTTGGGATCTATTTCCATTGGTGGAGCAAAACGCATACAAAGTTACTGACACTAGGCCTATTATATCTTAAATGTTTTTTTATTGTTTATTATAGTTTATTGAACTGTTTTATGTAAAGCTGTATCACATAAAGTTACCGTAGCTATGCAATCTTGTTGTTGATTTCTTTGTTTGACACAAAATTAATAGTGTATGTTGACAGCAGTGGTGGTTAAGACTATTAGCCTCTTGCTAATTGCCTCTGTGAGTCTATGTTGTGTTTGCGACCCCTTTTCAGTGCCATTTCACAAAAAAACATGAATCTATCGACTTTGGTTCTGTGATAAAGGTTTGTAATGAAGGAATCGTAGACCTGTATTGATCAGAATGTTCTATGTTCATTAGACAATGTATATTCTCGATCCTCACAACAGATGGAGAGGGCTGCTTTGTGTACAAAACAGTGCATTGCTTATATTAGAAGGCCAATTATGGAAACATGTGTCTCATTTAATACCCCCATCCCTCCCTCTGGAGCAGTAGTTCATTTAAGATGAACAGCATTGTTGAATGCATCCACAGTTTCTTCTTGTTACTTGTTGGACATATATTAGACTGAATGAATCTTTTCATTTTTTCCAGCATTCCTCTCTGGTCTGAAATGACCTGGGTCTTATTCTTAATGTGCTTCACAGAAGACTTGTGTCTGTGAAACCCTACAGAGCCATAGGAGTCTGTGGCCAGAGGTCAAGTGTTTTTCACAAGACGTACATTCCCGTTGGATTGAGTGCAAAAATGATGGATTGTTTCCTGCATTTGCACATTCTAGCTTCTCAAAATAAGTACACTGTTTCAAGTTTTATGCTAATCTGGTATGGTTAGAATCTGAGTTAAGCAAACTGACTTGAAATGAGTCTTAAAAAGCCACAAACATCTCAGCTCCCAAATGAATCCTAGCTTTCTCTGCTTATCATCTTTTTGTGACACTTTCTAGCATGAATAATTTGTGTCAAGAGTGTTTTTATCACAGACACCATGCCTTTTAAACTTAGAGAGAGACGTCCTCCAAATCCTAAAGTCTGCTCATTATTAGTTGGAAAACCGCACTAAATATGGCCACTGGCCAAAGGCGGATTATCTGAATACCACTCAACTGTTTTCCAGTTGTTTGAGAAATTCTTATTTAATAGAAATAAATAAATAAATAAAATAAAAAACACCTCAGGTTTCTCATTTCTCAGATACATTTTCACTTAATTATTAAAATTCTGTGCTAGTAGGCAAAGCTTTCCGCCTTAAGGAATCCAAATCCCAGTCGAGCTCGGAAGTTATGCTACAAAAACCTTCAAAGTTTATGCAAACTGAAAAGCAAAAAGGTTTCTTTTTATTTTATTTTTACATAATTGGATTCTACCTTGAGCATATAGGATCTTGGCATTAAGAGGTTTATGTGACTTCATAACACGCTGTGTTGCCGTTCAGTAAATGTTTGAGTATTTGTACATATGAGACATGCTGATCGAGCATGGTTTTTCATTAAGCGTAATCT